>NC_081565.1:56316922-56335007 GCF_022355385.1 Mustela nigripes | reverse complement strand
TCTTGGCTGCATGTTTTTCTCGTTTAGTGCTCTGAAAATATCATGCCAGCTCTTTCTGGCCTGCCAGGTCTCGGTGGATAAGTCAGCTGCCAATCTAATATTCTTACCATTGTATGTTACAGACTTCTTTTCCTGGGCTGCTTTTAGGATTTTCTCTTTGTCACTGAGACTTGTAAATTTTACTATTAGGTGACGGGGTGTGGGCCTATTCTTATTCAATTTGAGGGGCTTTCTCTGAACCTCCTGAATTTTGATGCTCATTCCCTTTGCCATATTGGTGAAATTCTCCCCAAAAATTCTCTCCAGTATACCTTCTGCTCCCCTCTCTCTTTCTTCTTCTTCTGGAATCCTAATTATTCTAATGTTGTTTCGTCTTATGGTGTCACTTATCTCTCAAATTCTCCCCTCGTGGTCCAGTAGCTGTTTGTACCTCTTTTGCTCAGCTTCTTTATTCTCTGTCATTTGGTCTTCTATATCACTAATTCTTTCTTTTGCCTCACTTATCCTAGCAGTGAGAGCCTCCATTTTTGATTGCACCTCATTAATAGCTTTTTTGATTTCAACTTGGTTAGATTTTAGTTCTTTTATTTCTCCAGAAAGGGCTTTTATATCTCTCGAGATGGTTTCTCTAATATCTTCCATGCCTTTTTCGAGTATGGCTAGAAACTTGAGAATTGTCATTCTGAACTCTAGATCTGACATATTACCAATGTCTGTATTGATTAGGTCCCTAGCCTTTGGCACTGCCTCTTGTTCTTTTTTTTGTGTTGAATTTTTCCATCTTGTCATTTTGTCCAGATAAGAGTATATGAAGGAACAAGTAAAATACTGAAAGGGTGGCAACAACCCCAGGAAAATATGCTTTAACCAAATTAGAAGAGATCCCAAATCGTGAGGGGGGAGAAAGGGGATAAAAAGAGATTCAAAAAGGAAGAAAGAAAAAAAAATAAAAGAGTTAAAAAAAAGAAAACACCTAAGAAAAATATAAAAAAGAAAATATATATATATTAGATAAACTAGTAAAATATCATTAAAAAAGAAAAAGGTAACAGTTAAAAAAAATGTTACCCAAAGGCCAGAAAAAAAAAAAATGAAAAAGAAAAAAATTAAATTAACTGCAAGACTAAAAAAAATCACAGGGAAAAAGCCATGAGTTCCTTGCTTGGCTTTCTCGTCCTCTGGAATTCTGCTGCTCTCCTTGGTATTGAAATCGCTCTCCTTGGTAGGTGAACTTGGTCTCAGCTGGATTTCTTGTTGATCTTCTGGGGGAGGGGCCTGTTGTAGTGATTCTCAAGTGTCTTTGCCCCAGGTAGAATTACACCGCCCTTACCCGGGGCTGGGGTGATTAATCCACTCGGGTTTGCTTTCAGGAGCTTTTGTTCCCTGAGTGCTTTCCATAGAGTTCTGGAGGACAGGAATACAAATGGTGGCCTCCTGGTCTCCGGCCCAGAGGAGCCGAGAGCCCAGGGCCGCACTCCTCAGTGCGCCCTCAGAGAACAGCGCCCAGTTACTCCCGTCTGCCTGACCTCCGGCTGCGCTCCGAGCTCACTGAGCCTGCGACCAGTTCAAGGTCACCCGGAGCTTCGAGCTTACTGTCGGTTCTGTCTCTGTAGCCGGCTTTCCCGTTCCAATACCCGCAAGCTCTGCGACACTCAGACACCCCCGATCCTTCTGTGACCCTGCGGGACCTGAGGCCACGCTGACCCCCTGTGGGCTTTGCCCCGGGTAGCCTCTGGAGCGATGTCCCTCAGCGGAACATACTTTTAAAGGTCCTGATTTTTTTTTTTTTTTTTTTTTTTGTGCGCGGTTTTTCTGCCACTTGCCGGGAGCTGGCCCCTCCCCCCGGGGTCTATCTTCCCGTTGCTTTGGATTCACTTCTCCGCCGGTCCTACCTTTCAAAAAGTGGTTGTTTTTCTGTTTCCAGAAATGCTGTTCTTCTTTTCGATCTGCCGTTGGATTTTCAGGTGTTTGCAATCTTTAGATAAGCTATCTACCTGATCTCCGGCTAGCTGAAATAATCTCAGCCTGCTACTTCTCTGCCATCTTGACTCCTCCCCCTACTTACTTCTTTTGTATTCATTTGGCTTCTTGCATCTACAGATGGTATCTTTTATCAATTAAAGGAAATCCTCATGCATTAAAAAATATTTTCTTCTATTTTTTCCAAATTTTCTTCTATTTCTGCTGACTCCAATTAAATGTGTGCTATAGGGATGCCTGGATGGCTCAGGAAGCATCTGCCTTTTGCTCAGGTCATGATCCCAGTGTCCTGATATCAAGTCCCACATTGAGCTCCTTGCTCAGCAGGGAGCTTGCTGCTCCTCTGGCTTACACATTCTCTCTCTCTCTCTGAAAAATAAATAAATAAAATATTTTAAAAAAATGTGTCATATTTTCTTCCTACATTTTCCATGCCTCATCCTCCACAATTTTTTAATCTTTTTGTCCCTCTGTGTTTAAATATAGAACTTTTTTTTAAATTCTAGTACTGCTATTAATCCTACTAAGTTATTAATCTTGATTAATGTATATTCCACTTCTAGACTTTCTAGTTGGTTCTTGCAAACCTCCAATGTATGTTTATATTTCTAAGTTCTTTGGTGACATTTTTAAATTTAACTTCTCTCCCCAATAGAAAGAATATATTTTTCCTACAATGAATTTTGGTGAGCTTATATCAGTTGTCAATAATTTCTGTTAGTTCTCAGACACAATGATTTGCCTTAACTTATGCCTAGATTAGTTTAAATGTGTGTTGGGCAATGCATTTTAGAAATGTTTGTGATATAAATTGAGGAATTGATAATTAGAAGAATATGATGCTTTCTCAGAGAGAATTTCCTTTTGCTTCTACAGCATATGAAGGAAGGAACAATCTAAAATCATTGTAAGCCAATTTTACAAATAACTATCAAAATGTCCTAAGTCAGGATTCTGTGTCTGCAAGACTTACTTTAATTTTTATTTAAGTTTACTTCTGGGGAGCAGTTGTGCAGTTTATGTAATTAAGTGTAATTAGAAGACTGTTTACCAGATTCCCAACTTTTTCAAAGATCTTGGACGTCAACTTTTGCTTTTTATCTGAAGTCTCTCAAAATTGCTTCTTAGCCTCTTAGCCCAGAGCAAAAGCAAATTTATTATTATTATTTTGTATTTCCTGTTTCTTCTTCTATTAGTGAATACTTTGCTATTTTATTTATAATTTTTAGGAAGTTTTATATTTTTTGTTATATGGTTATTTTTGTATTTATACCTTCTCTAAACCCTTGGTACCCTGCTCTTTCTTTGGTTTGGTTTTTGGTTTTTTTGTTTGTTTGTTTTCTTTTAGTATAACTAACACACAATGATAAATTAGATTCAGGTGTACAACATAGTGATTCAACAGATTTATACATTATGCTGTGTTCACAAGTGTAGCTAACATCTGTCCCCATACATTGCTATTACAGTATCCTTGCCTATATTCCTTATGCTGTACTTTTATTCCCATGACTTATTTATTCCATAACTAGAAACCTATATCTCACTCCCTTTCACACGTTTTGCCCAAATTCTTATACACCTCCTTTCTGGCAGCCATCATTTTATTCTCTGTATTTATAGGTCTGATTCTGCTTTTCATTTGTTCATTTTTTTTTCTTTTTTGATTCTACATATAAGCGAAATCATATGGTGTTTTTCTTTCTTAGTCTGAATTATTTCACTTAGCATAATACACTCCAAACACAATCTTACCTCTTTTATGACTGCATAGTGTTCCATTACGTATAAATATACCATAACTTCCTTATTCATTGATCTTTTGATGGACACTTAGGTTGCTTCCATATCTTGGTTATTGAAAATAATGTTGCAATAAACAAATGAATGCACATCTCTTGAATTAGTGTTTTTGTTTTATTAACTAATGGAATTATTCTAACACATGACATTTCTATTTTTAATTTTTTGAGAAATATTCATATTTTTTTTCATGGTGGCTATACAAGTTTAGCAAAAAAAACTTTAAAAGGTGGCTTCAGCTTTTGATTTTTGTATTTTGCTGAATCTTCATATATATATGTATACATATAAATATATGTATGTGTGTATGTAAATTTGTATATGCATATAGATACATAATTTTAAGTGAATATATACTTTTACATATTTATACTCACATATACATATTTTAGTAGCATTTCTCATTTTTGCAGGAGGAAGATTATTCTGAATTAGTGAATATCCATTACTGACAATATTGAATTTTATACTTATAGATACTTTTTTATTTTTTTAACTTTTTTAATGATTTTATTTACTTATTTGTCAGAGACACAGTGAGATAGAGAACACAAGCAGGGGGAGTGGGAGAAGGAAAAAACAGGTTTGCCCCTGAACAGGAAACCCAATGTAGGCCAATCCCAGCATGCTGGGATCATGACCTGAGCCAAAGGCAGTCAGTTAATGACTGAGCCACCCAGGTCCCCAACACTTTTTAATAATACTCAGAAGGTTTAGCAAGTGCCTTTGGAATTGGTTCTAGAACACTTTTCCCACTTAACCATTCATGAACTTTACCATAATTAATTTGTCTATATATATTCTTTATGGCTATAATCCCTATTGCCAATAAATAGAACTTACATTTTTGGAAGCAATTTCTACATAGACCTAAAAGTGTCAGCTTACTAATTTTTAGGGTGTTCATGCATAATTTATTCAATGCATAAACAAATTCTAACATT
Organism: Mustela nigripes; assembly: GCF_022355385.1. Lineage (NCBI taxonomy): Eukaryota > Metazoa > Chordata > Mammalia > Carnivora > Mustelidae > Mustela > Mustela nigripes. The sequence continues at coordinate 56,330,280 of NC_081565.1, read as the reverse complement.
ACCTTTGGTATCAGAACATGACTTGGCTTATTGAAGGAAACTTTTTTGAATGCTGATTTTTTCCAATGGAAAAAAAAATTAAAAATGTAGAAGTAAAATAGTTTGAAAATAAGGCAAAGTTTTAAAAAAGGGAATACAAATTGAAGAGTTGTTAAAAGCTCATCTCTGTACTTTGCACTTCTAGCAGGTATCTGGTATATGAAGAATGTCATGGATAAACAAATTGTAAGTTCATAGAGTATAGGATTTTATAATGTTCTCAAAATTATAAGGTCAAGTCTGAGCTACTTATCACAAAATGGATGAAAAAATAGAACTTGTTTAAAAAATCAAAATATTTGCTACTAGTTTACTGAGAAATATGAATTATATGCTTTTTAATATAACAAATTTATTGTTCATTATAAGAAACAAAGAAAAATAAACATCAGTGTTAGCACTGACAACACTAAATATGCACTGAAAGGACTTTGTTCAAAGGCTATTTTTAAGGTAGTCTATACTATATTAAATGCAAAGAGATAAATTTTAGTTAATCAAGTTATAATTCTATAATCATATAATTCAATACTCTGGTTTTCACTTTACTGTGGATACTATTTAAAAGTACTTCCTATTTTTCTTGATGCTTCAGGCATTTTAATGAAATAATGATATAAAAAGTACAAGCTATTTTATAGTTGATAAAATAACCATATTTGAAAATCAATGAATAAACGCACTCATTCTCCTTATCAGTGCCCTATATCATTCTCAAATACCTTCCTCTGAAGTACCTCGAGCTTGCTATTTATCTCATTTTTCCATTTATGCATTTAAAATCTACTTTCACATAGATATGTGTTTCTATAAACAATGTGAATTATAGCTTTCTATGTTTTTAAAAATATTCAAGTGGTATAATTGGCACAAGTTGCCTTTCAACCTTATTTCTTCACTCATATCATGTTTTTTAATATAATCATGCTAATGTAAGTTTCCAGCAAACTAGATAGCTATTAGTGAAAACAATCGCTATTTTTACTGTCAATGAAATCAACTAAGGATGATGGATCAAGCAAAATGAAAAAAAGGAAACAACAGTAAAGCTTTAAGTGTGTGTGTTCTGGCAAGATAGAAATTCTGACTCAAAAAAATAAAAATTAAAAAATAAAAAATAAAAATTAAAAAAAATGGCAAGAATCTAGGTATTTAGTCAGAGCACTGAAACCATTTTTCATTTGTAACATTTTTGCCTAACTCTAGTGAATATGACTTTAAATTTTCACACATTAAAGACCAAAGTAGAGGGGCGCCTGGGTGGTTCAGCGGGTTAGGCCCCTGCCTTCAGCTCAGGTCATGAACTCGGAGTCCTGGGATCGAGCCCCGCATCGGGCTCTCTGCTGAGCAGGGAGCCTGCTTCCTCCTCTCTCTCTGCCTGCCTCTCTGCCTGCTTGTGATCTCTCTCAAATAAATAAATAAAATCTTAAAAAAAAAAAAGACCAAAGTAGAAAGAAATATTGCCTTCATCCCACTTAAACTATTTAGCAAGTCCAGCTGGGAAACATGTTTGTGAAGTTGAGTCCCCAATGGGCCATGCATTCAGCTGAGAGTAATTTTAAATAAAATAACCACTTACCCTTGACTATGAGGAAAGAACAATTATAGTTGCACTTCTAGAGCTATGGTTAAGAGGACAGATACGATCCATATATAGTCTTCTAGAAATATATACTCATCATATGAATGCACATCTCAGTAGTCTCAATTCATAGTAACTTGGTATTATGAATGCCTTAAAAATATCCAAAGCCAAAATCCCTTTTTCAAATTGGAATTTGGAGTAGTACACTTGCAAGTAGCAAGCACAAGCTAAATATAATATTGTCAGGAAATCTCACTTTTGCCAAAGCTTAATACATTTTACCAACCCCCACAAACCTACCTTCTAAAAATCACCACAGGAAAATAAAGACCACTGTAGAATGACTGAAAGCAGTATCAGACGAACAAGATATTAGATATTTGAATTATAAGACATAAAATAGAAAGTATTAGTCAAATATTAAATAAATTAAATAAACTAATAAATTTATTTTTATTTTATTTTATTTATTAAATAAATTAATAAAGTAAATAAAAGTAGGGCTTGAAATACAAGTGAAGAGAAAGGGACTATAAAATATTAATAAAGAAATTTACAAAATAATAAAACAGGGCTATAAATTTCTTAATTAATTAAAAATTAATGGACTTATTTAGAGTTTTGACATGACTGAAAGGAGAATTAATAAATGACAAAACAAGAAGATGGAAGACAACAAAGATTTAGAGTGTCTAAAATCAGAGTTATGGAGTAAAAGTGAGAATGAAAAATAAATATTCCACAAGATAATGGCTGAGAATTTTCCAAAACTAAGGAAAGCCAGTAATTCTTAAATTTCAAAACCGAATGAATTAATTTATGTATGAGAAATAAAGTAATAATAATAATTCTACTTCACTCAAAATAGTGAAGCTCAAAACAGCAAAGAGTAGACAAAATATATTCAAAATAGCTTAATAGAAAATAGTTTTTATTTTAAAATAGCTTATTTTTTTTAGAGTAAGAACTAATTTAAAAACGGAAATTCCATCAAAGCTAAACACTTAAGGAAGACTTTATTCACAATTATTTCAATGGTAGAGAGAGAGATCAGAATGATGAATTTAGCTCTGATGAAACAAAAGAAACCCTGTTAATTTTCAAGAGTTGTGGTGAGGGAGAGAACATGGACCACCTGTGTTTGCTAAGTAACTGCATTCAAAGGAAAACTAAACTTCCTCATACTTTCATGATAAGAGGTAGTGTTATAATGTGGCGTAACTTGCCAGCTGCAGTTAAGTTCCTACCCTGTCACAAAAACCTAGAGGTTATCCTTGATGATTATATTTGAAAGAGATATTTCTGAGGCCCTTGAGAAAAGTGTTTCTGAGTGGTAAAATTGGCAGGTGGCTGTTAAACAGTTTTACATCTCCAATGGGGCAGATAAAGAACTTACTGTGACACGTTTTCTAAAGTACATGCTTTTAAAAAAGACACATGAGGGGCTATCCATCAGGAGGAAGCCCATCTAAAATGTAATCCTCCAGAGAGGAACATGAAAGCAAAGTTGGTCACACATTTATATCTTGAACTAATGCAAAAAACAGAACGTTAATGATTTTGGAAGTTAAAAAAGAAAATTTTTATGAACCAGCAATATGAAAGGAATTTTAAAGAAAATACAAGAGCATAAACCACTGTTAGATCAAAAAAATTAAGAAACCAATAAACCAAACTACCTTAAGAAATTTTGTTCATCAGTAGTCACCTGAAAGAAAGTCAAAATACACACTACTGAGAAAAGAATTTCACCATATATAACCTATAAATAACTTCCATCCAGAGATTTTACTAATAACTATGGAGACAAGATGGCAGAGAAGTAGGAGGAAGCGCCGTTTCAACCTGTATCCTAAAGCGAGCTGATTACCTACCAAAGAACTCCGATCACCCATGAAATCAGCCTTAGATCAGAATTACACATGTCTGGATCTCTATGGGGGCAGAAGACACCAGTGGGCAGGTAAAGTGGAGTGGGACTGTGGGACTGATAATGGAAGATAAACAAAAGGGGGAGGGAGCCACCAGAAGCGACCAATTGGAAAGTAATACCCCAATATGAGAGCGCCCTGCACTGGGGACCAGCATTAACTTCGAGTCTGGTTGAAAGCACTCAAAAATAGCAAAGGACTATGGGGGGAAATTGTGGGAATCGAGGCAGTTAGGGACAGGGGCTTAAGTCTGCTGACCCAGTACAGCCACCCCTGGTGCTGAGCCAGAGAGAGTGCGGCAGACAAACAAGGTCTTGGTCCCTGAGCCACCAGCCTGCCTGAAAGCACATGGGGTCTGGCTCCCATGAGGGGATGGGAGCCTCATCAACTGGCAGAAGCACAGGAATTTTACAGTCCCCACGCAAGTGCTGTGCTGCGCTATCAGAGTCTGAGCCATGCCCTGCGCCCTCCCCTGAGAGAGATGCACACAGACACCAGCCAGGAGCCCTTGGACCCGGAAAGACCAGGCACTCCCAGCCCAGGCCAGCAGGAAAATCTCAGTGTGTGATCACTGTTTGGAAACTCTCTGGTGGCCCAGAGCTGCCCAGACAGCCACCATTGTCATGGTTTTGGGTACAAGTAGGAGTTCCTGCGTCCCCAGGGACCGCAACTTGGACCGTGCTCTTCCAGCAGCTGAGAGAGAACTTATGTACTCTGGAGCACACACAGGGGAACAGACTGAAGCTTCTTTCTGAGAGGGAGGTCGGCGTGCAGTTTGCTTTCCTCTAAACCTCCAAAAACCATCCAAAGCTGTCAAGGCCAGAGAAAAAAACAAAACAAAACAAAACAATAAATGAACAAACAAACATAAAAAAAAACTCCAGAAAGCAAAAGCCTAAAAAACCGGTTTCCTCAGAGCCCACCCCCTTGAGGGGGGCGGGAGAACTTAACTCAGGGAACATTGCCTGAAAACCCACGTGGCAGTCCCCTCCCCCAGAAAACCAACCAGGAAAAAAAAAAAAAAAAAAAAAAGAAGGCGACAAGACAACAACCACCACTACTTCATAGATACAACTTTTATTTTTAATTAGTTCCCACTATTCTGGTTCATTTCTTTATATAGATATTTTTTTAACCTATTTAGCATCACAGTAAGATGTCCAGTACATCAAATTCCATAATAACCTTTTAACCTGAACTTTTTGATACATATACACATGTTTTTCTTTTGCTTTTCTATTTTTTACTTTTTAATTTTAGTTTAGTTCAGTTTATTCTTTTTTTTAATTTTTTTTAATTTATTAACATTCATGTAGAGTTAAACTTCAAGGTAATCCCCTTTCCCCAATCAATGCTACCCCTATAGGTAAACCAATTTTTAATCCCCCTTTATCTTAGGAAAGTTGAGTCCTTTAACAAAGATATCAAGATACATCAAAGAAGAATCAAAATAACCTTCCTCCCCACACTGAGAACCTATAACCACTCTCCTATTTTTTTCTTCTGCCAGAGTTTCTGTGTACTTGTGTTTGTCCTAAAAGTATATAAATCTTATACTTGGGGTTCTTTCTGACGAGTATTTTTTGTTTGTTTGTTTGTTTTTTCTTTCATATATATATATATATATATTTTCTCTTGTCATATACTTTTATCAGTCTTTTTGTTTGTATGTTTTTGTTTGTATACTTCATAAATCTTAACTTGGGGCCTATTTGGGCTGAGCCTTCTCTTTTTTTTTTTAAGATTTTATTTATTTATGACAGACAGAGATCACAAGTAGGCAGGGAGGCAGGCAGAGAGAGAGAAGAGGGGAAACAGGCTGCCCACTGAGCAGAGAGCCCAATGTGGGGCTTGATCCCAGGACCCTGGGATCATGACCTGAGCTGAAAGCAGAGGCTTTATCCCACTAAGCCATCCAGGTGGCCCATGAGCCTTCTCTTTTATCTTTCTTTTTTTTTTTCCTGTCTCTCTATCTCTCTCTTTTTTTTTTCTTTTCCTTTTCTTTTTTCTCTCTTTCTTTTTGCTTTCATTTGGGTGGGGACTCTTGACTGCTCCAGGGTTCACCTTTATTGCACCACAGTCAATACATCCAGCAATAGCCGTTCAGCCATCTCTCACCAAAATGACTAGAAGGAGGGATGCCCAACAGAAGAAAAATTCAGAGGATGGGCCTTCTGCAACAGAGCTAATGGCTATCAACACAGACAATATGGCCAAAAGGGAATTCAGGCTAACAATTATCCAGGCAATAGTTAGGTTGAAGAAAGCCATGGATGACCAAATGAAATTGATTAGGGCAGAACTGAAAGCCACCAGGGATGATGTTCACAATGATCTCAATGAGTTTCAATCTAATCTAAATTCTCTAAAAGTTAGGATAACTGAGACAGAAGATAGAATTAGTGACCTGGAAGACAAACAGATAGAGAGAAAGGATCAGGAGGAAGCCTGGAACAAACAGCTTAGAAACCATGAAAACAGAATCATGGAAATAAATGATGCCATGAAACGTTCCAACGTAAGAATTATTGGAATCCCTGAAGGGGAGGAGAAAGAAAGAAGTCTAGAAGATATAGTGAAACAAGTTCTTCATGAAAATTTTCCCAATCTCACTAATGGACCCAGCATTCATGTACTAGAGGCCGAAAGGTCTCCACCCAAGATCCTACATTCCAAAAAAACACCAAGGCACCTGATAGTCAAATTGAGGAATCATAATTGTAGGTTTAATCTCTTGAAAGCCGCCAGGGCAAAGAGGTTCCTTACTTACAGAGGAAAGCCCATCAGAATAATATCAGACCTGTCCACAGACACCTGGCAAGCCAGAAAGGGCTGGCAAGACATATTCAGGGCATTAAATGAGAAGAACTTGCAGCCAAGAATACTTTATCCAGCAAGACTGACATTCAAAATGGATGGAGAGATAAAGAGTTTCCAAGACAGGCAAGGCTTAAAAAACTATACAACCACCAAACTGACACGGCAGGAAATATTAAGGGGGGGTTCTATAAAAGAGGAAAATCCTAAGAATAGAATTGAACAGAAATATAGAGAAAATCTACAGAAAGAAAGACTTCAAAGGTAACACGATGTCAATAAAAACGTATCTATCAATAATCACTCTCAATGTGAATGGCCTAAATGCTCCCATAAAATGGCACAAGGTTGCAGATTGGTTAAAATGACAGGCCCATCCATATGTTGTCTACAAGAGACCCATTCTGAACCTCAGGATACACCCAAACTGAAAGGGAAGGGATGGAGAAGCAGCTTTCATGCCAGTGGGCCTCAAAAGAAGGCCAGGGAATCAATTCTCATATCAGATAAATTAGATTTAAAACTAAAGACTGTAGTCAGAGATACAGAAGGACATTACATCATTCTTGAAGGGACTATCCACCAAGATGATCTAACAATTGTAAATATCTATGCCCCCAATATGGGAGCAGCTAATTACATAAGAAAAATGTTAATCAACATAGAGTCATATGAATACATATGAATACATTAATAGTAGGAGATCTTAACATGCCTCTCTCAGTATTAGATCATCGAAGCAGAAAATCAATAAAGAAACAAGAGCATTGAATGACACATTGGACCACATGGACCTCATAGATGTAAACAGAATATTCCACCCTAAAACAACAGAGGTGTTGTTGAGGATATGGAGAAAGATGAACCCTCTTATGCCATTGGTGGGAATGCATATTTGTATCGTCACTGTGGAAAAGAATATGGATGTTCCTCAAAAAGTTAAAAATAGAACTACCTTTTGATCCAGCAATTGCACTACTAGGTATTTACCCAAAGGATACAAAAATACGAATTCAAAGTAATATAAGAACTAGATGTTTACAGTAGTATTATCATCAATTGGCAAATTACAGAAAGTGTTCAAATGTCCATCAATTGATGAATGGATAAAGAAGTGGTATAGACAGAATATACATGAATAGATATAAATATATACTTGGAATATATATGCATATATATTTGTAATATATATGCATATATATTAGTATATATGGAATATTCACATACCACTTCTTTATCTATATATATGAAAGTGCCATATATAAATGGCAAAAGTTCATTCATTTTATGGCTGAATATGACTTGGATGGAGCCAGAGTGATTCTGATGTGTCAGTTGATAAGGCACATAATGATTTTTCTCACTTAATTCTTTAGACAACTATAAGATATATGAATGATACAGGGGTGCCTAGGTGGCTCAGTGGGTTAAGCCTCTGCCTTCAGCTCAGGTCATGATCTCAGGATCCTGGGATCAAGTCCCACATCACGCCCTCTGCTTGGTGGTGAGCCTGCTTTCACCCCTTCAACCTGCCTCTCTGCCTATTTGTGATCTCTCTCTCTGTCAAATTAAATATATATATATATATATAATATATGTATATTATATATATATATATAAAACTTACAGTGAGTTTCAGAAATTGCAAATGTTTATCAAAAATTATGAGCCAAACATGTCAATTCATAATTCATATTGACAATAAAAATCATATGGATTAGGAAAGTATATGTTATCTTGACTCACATCTTCATATCCACGAAATATCTTTCCTATGATAGAGTGATTATGGAAGAGGACTTGGATGAGGAGGAAAAATGACATTAATTGATCACAGATGAACCATTTACATATGTTTTGGTGAGTCATAAACCTTTGATATTCAGTGAAAAAAAGAATAAAAATAACTGATTTTTGAAGAGCAGAGAAATAATTTATAGTTGTAGTCTAAACTGAATGAAAAAGTCATGGGTTATCCAAAATAAAAGAAAATATATAGGTGATAGTTCTAAAACTTTGTGAATATACCAGAATGGTTCCTAAAATGGATCTAAACTCAATGTTTTAAATTGTGTTATATGTTATATTTATTTGGGTATTGGAAATCAGGACTTTGGATAATAGATGTAAATCTAGTTCAGGAAATATATCTCAGTCTGGATTGCAGGCAACTTGAGGAGTGAGGGAGGTCCTAGGGTTGGAAGAGCGAGGGGGAGAGTGGGTGGATAGGAAATGCTTTACATTTCTTGGAGTAAGATAATGGGGAGAGAACAGGACCTCAAAACAAGATAGAAAATGGATGACCCCGCTACTTTAGAAAGAGACAGCCACACACTTAGAGCAGCCACAGTAGCACTGAAATTGGCAGTTTAACCCTGCTCTCTGAGTCCTAATGACTTGGGTCACAAAACAAAACAAAAGACAAAGCAAACAAAAGCAATCAAAGATAAAATATCCAGCAGTGGTAATTAGGAAGGAAGGGACTTGACGGTTTGCAAATCAGTTTAAGAGGTAAAAAGAAAGGAGAGAGAGAGAGAGGGAATGGAAGGAAGAAGGACAGAAGGACGGAAGGAAGGAAGGAAGGAAAACATTCACATGATCTCTATTGTGGCAGTGTAAGGGAATGTGTAATCTACCTCAAGGAAATAAGAATATGAGGGGCTGGGGGAGGCATCATGTGATCTTACTAACAAAGTTACAGTGCCAGATAAGAGGAAGGTGATGTTAATGATAATGATAATGATAATGAGTGATTCTGATGGGTCAGTTGATAAGGCACATAATGATTTTTCTCACTTAATTCTTTAAGCAACTATAAGATAGATATGTGTTACTCCTAAATTAAAGATAAAAAAAATTGAGGTAAAAGTTATAGTATATGTTTGAGACCACACAGTCATACAAGCTGGAGATGGAATTTGAAACTGTATTCCATGACTATTAAGCACAATACAATAAAAACTACTATTAAATAAAGATCTGGTCTCTTACCTTTTCTGGGGAAGCTGGGGTCAGGCAAACGTGGGATATAATGTACACAATGGATATGGACTGTAGAGCAGCTAAAAATTGTTTATTTAATTAGACATGATTTTATTGTTTAAATACATCTAATAGAAGTTTCTGTAGTACATGTTGAATAAATATTATCAAAGTATATGGTTATCTTCATAATTTCATAAAGATAGATATTAACATTTTAATTAAGTTTTCATGTTATAAATTTTTATTTGATAAAAACCCTGTGTACTTTCTCAATGTCACACTCTGAATCCCAACAATTTCCTTATGTTCTAAGCCTAGTCTCTGAACTGCTAATGTAGGAACGCTTGCGTGCAGGGTACATTGGAAGAGAGTTTTGTTTTTGTTTTGTTTTGTTTTGTTTTTCTTTTTAGAGTCTTAAATTGCTCTGACCTTTAAATGAAGATCTGTCAGGGTCCCTGGGTGGCTCAGTGGGTTAAAGCCTTTGCCTTCAGCTCTAGTCATGATCCCAGAGTCCTGGGATGGAGCCCCACATCCTTCGGGCTCTCTGCTCAGCGGGGAGCCTGCTTCCTCCTTTCTCTCTGCCTACTTGTGATCTCTATCTGTCAAATACATAAATAAAATCTTTAAAAATATATATAAATGAAATCTTTAAAAAAATAAATGAAGACCTGTCTTGTTTTAAAGAATCAGTGAAATCTGATCAGAAAGATTCTTAAAGTCTGTTAAGTGAAGCAATTAATTTTGCATCATTATACTACATGATGTATTATTAGCAGTCATTTTCCACAAACACCCTGTCAGTATGAAAGAGTTTCACTATGAGCCTCCATTCTTCGCATCCAATAGTATTTCTACTTCACTCAGCAGAATAGAGATGAACTTACTAGTAAATGTTCTTGAATGAAAAGTAGTCCCCCCACAAAAATGTCAGTGTTCCAAATTTCTGTAACACTGCTGATCACTATTTTTCAGTTGCTAGAATATTTATTACAATCTTTTTATCTTTAAGAAAATACAATGATGCAGATAATTATCATACAACTTGTTATTTCACTAGAGAATCCCTTAAGAGGTAATCTGTCTATAGAAGATCAATTATAAGTTGTTACATAAACTTTTTTTAAAAATTCTAACATGGAGGTATAAAGAAAATATTTAACTTTTTTTTTTGTCTTAACTTCCTTATCTCTAAGGCAATGGACTCTTCACTTATCTTTTCCAGAAGATTGAACTCTTGTTCAAAACTTTTTAAATCTGAGAAGGGATACTAATCAATTTTTGATACCTTCCTGAGAAGAGAAGAGTCAAGAAACAGACAAAAAAAAAATCCATACACAAATTATTCTTACATTAGGAGCTGCCACTCCTATTGCTAGTATGTTCCACAGTAGCTAATACTACTAAGTCAAAATGAATTGACCCTAGAAAGTTTTAAAAGCATGAACAATATGTCAGATGTTTCCCCAAAATACATGGGATTCCCAGTCTGGGATTCTTCCAGTTCTCTGTTTGAGGACAAGTACAAAAGAGAGGAATGGTGAAAGAATGATTTAGAGAGATAAGAAATTCAGGCAGAAAATAACAATATAGCTTTGGATCCTCTGGAAAATGTAGGGAGAAACAATTTTGATAAATGCATTAAGTGTCTCTAAAGATTTCTCATTCCTTTTTCAGAATTTTATGCTCCTGTGCTTAAAACAAAATCTATTGAAGGCACTATGAAAACTTCAATTACAATTTTGTGTCATCTTTTCTATTGAGGGGCAAACAACATAAATTATTTATTCATGATGATCTGCTTTTCACCTTCTATAATCTGAAGGGCGTGCTCATCAGTTGTTGAGAAAAGGAATTTTTACAATCTTGGGAGGAGAGCTTATTCTTCAATGTAGTATACACTTCAACACCTATCTGTAATCTTGAAACAAAATGGAAATTTTTTTGCAACAGACAAATCTTACATCTAACAGAAAGATATGAGCAGGTAAAGGACTTCAATTATTGGAGTTTCAAGATGAATGAGAACTGTGACTGCTCTTGAGTGCCCTGGAGGTGGATGATAATATTTCAATCACAAGGATATCAATGAAAGAGAGAAGGAAAGATGGAAGCCATTAAAAGACTGCTTGAGGTAGCAGTATAGATCACCATGGAAATGAAAGATGAAAAAAATGTGACAGAGAACTCTAGGACAGTGAACTTGTCACAAAAAAACAAGTACAGAAGACATACTAACTTTCTAACAGTTATAGAAGAAAATAGGAGTGGGGAGAACAGAAATTTTATGAAAGGGACTAAGAGCTGTTATATATTTGCTAGATCTTACAGGAAAAAGAGATCAAGGAAATAGTATTAAAACTTTGGGGTTAAATCAATAATATTCATGAATCAAATTCTTCCTTAAACTCAAAGCTGTGGGGTTTTATAACTTCAAATTAATTTTAAAATATAGACTTCATAACAATCTTTTTCAGGGATCAGATTTATAACTCAAAAAAAAAATGAAGACTATATACTTACATTTCTTCCCTTCCAAAATATCTCAATGAAGTTATGTTAATTACATACAAAGAGGAATAAACATATAACAGAAATGATAACTGAAGATGACTTGGGTTATTGTGGATCAGCAGCGGATATATTTCTTAAGAACAGGGTAGAAAAAAAAAAAGGTAGAAAAGGAAAGGGGAAAGCCAGGATAGAAAACATTGCAACTAAAATATATCCTTAATAAGGCAGCCTCAAAAGTTGGACTTTTATTACTGACAGATCCCTGAGAATGATTACAGCCTAAATCAGATAGTATAAATAGAAGAAGGAGGCTGTAGCTTAATAATGAATTTAAGTAATTTGGGTACTACATATGGAATAGTGTTCCATATTAGTATCTCATCCCTGTGCTCACAGAGAAATTTTACATAAAAACTCAGGCTCAAAAATGATACCTGGTCTCTAAGATACTGAATCATTTTTTTTAAGGAAATACAAAAATAAAAATAATTCTGGCTTGTAATTTTAAAATAAATTTCCAGTACAGAGAACAGAAAAAAAAAAAAAGTTGAAGAGGTGGGAATAATCAGAAAAATAACAGAGGGAATCAGTCCATTATACTGTATGTACAAATAGGAAACATTCTTGAAGAAGAAGGAGAAGAAGAAGAAGAGGAGGATGAATAAGAAGAAGAAGAAGAAGAAGGAGGAGGAGGAGGAGGAGGAGGAGAGGAGGCGGAGGAGGAGGAGGAGGAGGAGGATAAGGTGAAGGTGAAGGAGAAGGAAGAAAGTAAGTATACAGAAAATGGTGGCTCAAGAGGGAGCCAAGAAGAGCAATTATACATAAAAATAAAATAAATAATAAAATAAAAATAATAATAAAACCTTTGAGAAGTGAATAGATTTATCTATAGAGTTATGTGCCTGTTGAGGATGAAGCAGAATAGAAAATTGTCCACACCTACAGTCTTGTGGAACTTCCTTATATCAAAAGTATAGATAGAATTTTTAAAGTTCCCAGAATCATAGATTCGTTTGCCTAGAAAGAAATAGTTGTGTTGGTATCAGATTTCATCAGTAGCACTGGATGCCAGAGAGAATGTAGAGCAGCCAGAGTGTAATCCACCTGTTGGGTCGTGGGTAATTAAAGACGTTATTTAACCTGCCTGTGCTTTAAGAGACTAGAATACATTTCACTTTGTGTTTTGAAAGGCAAAGTTTTAGTGACAAGGATTATGCCCACCCAAATCCAATTAATATTATTTATATTGAAACTAAGAACCATAATGGTCATTTAAAAAAAAATGTAGGTCTCACATTGTTTGAAAAACACTGGAACAAAATTTAAATGTGATTTAAGAGAAAATGATTTCTTTTTTTTTTTTAATTTTTTTATTTTTTATAAACATATATTTTTATCCCAGGGGTACAGGTCTGTGAATCACCAGGTTTACACACTTCACAGCACTCACCAAAGCACATACCCTCCCCAATGTCCATAATACCACCCCC
>NC_081565.1:56212812-56311922 GCF_022355385.1 Mustela nigripes | reverse complement strand
GGTACTGCCTCTTGTTCTTTTTTTGTGTTGAATTTTTCCGTCTTGTCATTTTGTCCAGATAAGAGTATGTGAAGGAACAAGTAAAATACTAAAAGGGTGGCAACAACCCCAGGAAAATATGCTTTATCCCAATTATAAGAGATCCCAAATTGTGAGGGGGGATAAAGGGGATAAAAAGAGGTCCATGAAGGAAGAAAGAAAAAAAAGAAAAAAGAAAAAAAAAAGGAAAAGAAAAGAATTTAAAAAAAGAAAACAAATAAGACAAATATAAAAAAGAAAGAATATATATATTGGATAAACTAGTTAAAAAACGTTAAAAATGAAAAAGGTAAAAATTAAAAAAACAAATTTACCAGAAGGCGAGTAAAAAAAACAAAAAATGAAAAAGAAAAAAATTAAATTAACTGCAAGACTAAAAAAAAATCACAGGGAAAAAGGCATGAGGTCCGTGCTTGGCTTTCTCCTCCTCTGGAATTCTGCTTCTCTCCTTGGTATTGAAACCGCACTCCTTGGTAGGTGAACTTGGTCTCAGGTGGATTTCTTGTTGATCTTCTGGGGGAGGGGCCTGTTTTAGTGATTCTCAAGTGTCTTTGCCCCAGGCAGAATTGCACCGCCCTTATCAGGGGCCAGGGTGAGTAATCTGCTCAGGTATGCTTTCAGGAGCTTTTGTTCCCTGAGTGCTTTCCATAGAGTTCTGGAGGACAGGAATACAAATGGTGGCCTCCTGGTCTCCGGCCCGGAGGAGCCGAGAGCCCAGGGCTCCACTCCTCAGTGCGCCCTCAGAGAACAGCGCCTAGTTACTCCCGTCTGCCTGACCTCCGGCCGCGCTTCGTGTTCACCAAGCCTGCGACCAGTTCAAGGTAACACCGAGCTGTGAGCTTACTGTTGGCTCTGTCTCTGTAGCCGGCTTTCCCGTTCCAATACCCACAAGCTCTGCGACACTCAGACACCCCCGATCCTTCTGTGACCCTGCGGGACCTGAGGCCATGCTGACCCCGCGTGGGCTTCACCCCGGTTTAGCCCCTGGAGCGATGTCCCTCAGCGGAACAGACTTTTAAAAGTCCTGATTTGTGCGCAGTTTCTCTGCTGCTTGCCAGGAGCCGGCCCCTCCCCCCGGGGTCTATCTTCCCATCGCTTTGGATTCACTTCTCCGCCGGTCCTACCTTTCAGAAATTGGTTCTTTTTCTGTTTCCAGAATTGCTGTTCTTCTTCTCTTCGATCTGCTGATGGATTTTCAGGTGTTTGCATCTTTAGATAAGCTATCTAGCTGATCTCCGGCTATCTGAAGTAGTCTCAGCCTGCTACTTCTCCTCCATCTTGACTCCTCCCCCCCGAGTCGAAAATTATTTCTAATGTAACATTTCTATTATAAAGAAAAGATAAAAACATCAAATAAACTGTGTTAACTACCCACAAAATATGATGAAAGAGAAACAAATATTCTCCTCATTAAAGTGAGGTAATTTTTAAAAGATTTTACTTATTTATTTATTTGAGAGAGAAAGAGTGCACAGAGGAAGAGGGAGAAGCAGACACTTCACTGAGCAGGGAACCCAATGTGGGGCTCAATTCCAAGACCCTGGGATCATGACCTTAGGTGAAAGTAGAAGTTCAACCAACTGAGACACCCAAATGCCCAAAATGAGGTAATTTTTAAAAAGCAGAATTAAGTTCTAATTATAGTTCTGTATCATAGTGGAGGCATAGTAAGGACTCCTTGGAAAGTACTGGGCAGGAGGCAATGTGGATAAGAGAGGGAAAAGAGAAAGAATATTAGTCTTATGTAAGTGTATAAATTTGAGCCAGTATATTTGAAAATTTCCTGGCTATAGTAAATCTGCATCACAAGTGTTATCTGGCTCATAGGTTGAAAAAATTACCCTTATGCCTTATTTGCTTCATTTTTAAAAGATTATTTATTTATTTGGGAGAGAGATGGTAAGAGAGTATGAGCAGGGAGGAGGAGCAGAGGAAGGAGGAAAAGTAAACTCTTCACTGAGCAGGTAGCCCAAGGTAGGGCTCAATCCCAGGATCTTGAGGTTATGACCTTAGATGACGGCAGACACATGATTGAGCTACCCAGGAACCCCCTACTTGGCTTCATTTTGATTAAATTTCTTCCATGAAGAAAATACCATTGGGCATAAAGTGAAATGAAAAGCTACTTTCTTGGTAAATTTGTCACTCTGGAAGTGGTCTAAACTATTAAAATTATTTCCCTTCTTCTGTAATATGCCAGGAAGATTATACATGACCAAAAGTTAGAGTTTAAAACTCAACAATTACATTATCATGGTGACCATCTTAAAAGCAATTTTTTGTTTTATGTTTGAGTCACTTAAAGTACCAACAGCAGATGACTCAATTGCATTCATACACCTAAAGTAACTGTTGGTGGGAACGCAGACTGGTGCAGCTAATATGGAAAACATTGTGGAGGTCACTAAAAAAATTAATAATAACCCAGAAATTGCACCACTAGGCATTTATCTAAAGGATACCAACATAGTATATTGAAGGGTCACATTCACCACAATGTTTATAGCAGCTATGTTCACAATAGTCAAACTATGGAAAGAGCCCAGATGTCCATTGACAGATGAATAGATAAAGGGAATATGATATATACATGCAATGGAATATTATTCAGCCATCAAAAAGAATGAAATCTTGACATTTGCAACAACATGGATGGAACTAGAGGTTATTATGGTAAGTGAAATAAATCGGTCAGAGAAAGACAAATGCCACATGCTTTCACTCATATGTGGAATGTAAGAAACAAAACAGATGAACATAGGGGAAGTGAAGGAAAAATAAAATAAGATAAAAACAGGGAGAGAGACATGACATAAGAAACTCAACAATAGGGAGCAAACTAAGGATTGTGGGAGGAGAACTAGGTGAGGGATAGGGTAATCGGATGCTGGGCATTAAGGAGGGCACTTGATGTAATGAGCACTGGGTGTTATATGCAACTGATGAATCACTAAATTCTACTCCTGAAGCTGATAATGCATTATATGTTAACTAAATTGAACTTAAATAATAAATAAATAAACCTAAAGTAAATATCCCATACCTTGACACTATAAATATAACAATTTAACAAGTACAATTTAAGTAGAAGGAGAGGTAGGGTAGAGTTTGGTAAAGGAACATTAAGTTTCTTAGCCTTTCAAGAATGAGAAAAGGTATGGCTTATATGAGATAGCTAGAGAAATAGAAATTTAAATATACTTATAGAAATGAAAACAGCAAATTAATAAATCTAATTAAAAAAACTTGAAAAATAATAGAGGAGAAAAATTTTGGATGTCATATGAGGGTTAAGTACCATATTTTTAAATGTACAACTAGAATATATTCTACTTAAAACTGATTAGCTAAAAAGTGGCAAATATGCATTAAAAAAAAAAAAAACTGGTGCATGCAAAAGTGCAAAATACCTTCCAGATGATCCCAAACCAAAAAGTTTTAATGTGATCATTTTGTGGCAAGCCTAGACCTTATCACTGAGGCAAGACACAAACCTGCATTTAAATGTTTTACATTATTAAATTAAGATAAACTATTAAATAAAATATGCTACTACACTAATAATAGCTTCATAGCAAAAACAACAACAACAAAAGAATATGAAATGCATCAATTAACCAAGGCAATGAACTCATTTATTACTGTGTCTGTCTCATTATTATGTTAATAAGTTGGTGGTATTTTATGGGATAAAATGGAGACATACATAATTCACAAAGAATTACATATATTTTCTAAAATTTCATCCAATGATTTGAATAAAATCACTTCTTGCAGGATTTTAATATAACTACCGTTTTACTGTGGGTGAAGCCAAATTGAACAAATGTTTTGAATATATGTAGTTTTCACAAGTATTTTTTAAATAGTTATTTCAGTTTGAAGAAATTTTCATTCTGCTGAGGTGGAAACAACTGACATTAATTATATTTTAAAACAATATTTAGAAGCTGAGATAAAATTTCCACTCATTTTAGAACACTGGAACAGAATCTGTCCTAGATATTCTACGTGTTCACCTAATTCCCCTTTTCTGTTCTTTATATCTACCCAGTAACAATTCACACATGTCCCTTTTTCTGGTCAATTGCCCATGACCAAATGATAGCTGCCTTGCCTGCATGGACACACAGATTTCTCCACCTCCCACCTCAGCCAACTAGTGGTTGTACAAAAGGTCAGTCGCTTATCACAAGGTGATGCTAAATCTGTGTTGTTATCTGTACTGCTGAGATCACCTTCTTGCTACCTTTTGGTCTCCTGCCTCATCCAGTTTCTCTCACTCCCTTCCTTTGAAAAATAGCATTCAACATGTCACTTGAACAAAAATCTACACCTGAGACTGCTTCTAGGAGCTGTAACTTAAATTTGTATCTAATATGATAAATTATAATCACAGATAAATTTAAAATATTTTAGTTTTACATATAACTTACCATTTTGATATCCTATATCCTTTTTTTCTTTAAGATATTATTTGTTTATTTGGGAGAAACAGAGAGAGAGAGCCCAAGCGGGAGAGAGGGGCAGAGGGAGAGGAAGAAGTGTCCCTGCTGAGTTGGGCACCCCACACAGGTTTCAATCCCAGGACCCTGGGATCATGACCTGAGCCAAAGGCAGATGCTTAACCAACTCAGCAACCCAGGCACCCCTTCACTGTTTCTTTCTTTTCTTTTCTTTTCTTTTCTTTCTTCTTCTTTTTTAAAAAGAATTTATTTATTTATTTATTTATTATACAGAGAGAGAGAGTGAGAAAGAGAGATCAATAAGTAGGCAGGCAGAGAGAAAGGGAGAAGCAGGTCAGAGCAGAGATCCTGACATGGGGCTCAATCCCAGAACTCTGAGATCATGACCTAAACCAAGGCAGAGGCACAACCCACTCAGCAACCCAGGTACTGCCCCCCTTCACTGTTTCTTAAAGCAACATATAGATCTATAATGGAAGGAAAAAATTAATCATTTTTACATATCACACCTATTAGATCTTGTCCTAAGATGTACAACTGTTTAAGATTTCAGGTTCCTGTTCATAGCAACAGTTCATAATAGTGTCCTAAGTGGTGAGAACCTCTGCCACAACTAAATGGAACATGAAAGAAATTTAAAGAGAATTTCCAATGTAAGAAATGGAACCATGCTTATGGTTAGATTCCCTGAAGAAAATCCCACTTGAGATGATATTTTTTAAATGAATAGGTGGAAATTTTATAATTCTGATATAATGACTGAGATAAGGAGGGAATTTGCCATGGAATCTCAGGATGCACATGGGATGCTTTTCTATAATAATTTAGAATAAAAAAAGACTAGATTTGATGGACATGCCTAAGTTTTAAAAATAAATCGTTATTTTTCTGAAGTTTTTGACTTACACTGTATTTTCAGAAGACTATGGTTAAAGGAAAAGTTAGAGACTGAGATTTTGGAGACCTAGTATCCTGTTCTAATTTTCTTATATACTTCTATGCTCTTAGGCAAATCAATGTCTCAAAGGCAACCAGGAAGAACATGCTGCCTACCACATCCAGGGCCATTTCCTATGCATGAGTGAGACGTGGGTGATTGTTTCATTTGAAATGTATCAGAGTTGCCAAAACTGCACCAAATTGGCTATATAATAAAAACAATCAATTGCATATGTGTTATTCAGAAATACAAAAAATGCCAATAATTTTTTATGACTTAGTAATCTATCCCTCTGGTTCACACATTTATCCCTGTCATCATGGCTTCAATCATATGAAGGTCAAAGACTTTAAGGCTACTGTCACACCTGTTTATGTCCACAGAACCACAGTTTATTCAAAGATCTGTCATCTCTCAAGAGATACACTATCATAAAACATCTCATGAATTTATTATATCAAATTACATTTCACTTATTTTCAGTTCTTTCCAAAATAGGTTAGAAACAATTGTTTTTTCCTTCATATAGTTTCTTGAATTTATCTAAATTTACTCTCATTGGTTATGGTTTCCTTCAAAATTCTTAATAAAAGCACAGAAAACCCTTTTACAAAGAGGTTTGAGTATATAGTAAGTCAAATATTTAAATATTACAATTCTTAGAAGATGTTTAAAATAATCAGGTATGCCCCAGAAATGAGATTTGAATGAATGAATCTTAGTATAGAGTTGATTCAAGAAAAAGCAGACATATAATTCGCAGGTCTTTCATTGGCCTAGAATTCAGTACATTTTAAGTAAGAGATTCTCTGCTATAAGTGTGTTTCAATGAGGTTAGTTCATGAATGGGGAAAAAACTGGCTTGGATTACAAATATAAAAAAAAAAATTTGCCCACTTGAAGCTATTCAAATGCATAGGGAGCTAGTCACATTTTCATTATTTTAATGACCATAACACAGTGATGTTTATTACTCCTAAAGCTCAATATGCCCATTGTTATTTGAACTTGTCCTCACACTGAGATCATTGACTTAAAGGTGTATTATTTCTGTCATACTACTTTCACATGTCAGTACAACATCTTATTTTCTGCAAAAGGAAGAATTCTTTCTAATGTTCAACTTCTATGAAAGAATATCTTAAATACTAAGAAGATACTTTCATTATTGCATCTAAAACAATATTGCTTATCATGAATTTAAATGTCCAGGGATATATGTTGAGTAAGTAATTCTTAACTTTTCTGACTTCTAGAATTTTATCCATGTGCCCTATGACTGTATTGGTGATTTTTTTAAATTAACATATAATATATTATTTTTTTCAGGGGCACAGGTCTGTGCATCATCAGTCCTACACAATTCACAGCATTCATCATAGCATGTACCTTTCTCAATGTCCATCACCCAGCCAGCTTATCCCTCCCACACCAGCAGCCCTCCATTTGTTTCCTGAGATAAAGAGTTTCTTATGGTTTGTCTCCCTGCTCAGTCCGATCTTGTTTCATTTTTCCCTCCCTTCCCCCCATTAACCCCCACACCAGGAGGACAAGAAAGGAGAAAGAAAAAACACACACACACACACACACACACACACACACACACAGAGAGAGAGAGAATGAGAGAGAGAGAGAGAGATTCTGGTGTATTTGATCTGTATGAAGAAACTACCTCCCCAAATTTTAAAGGAAAAAAAAATATATATATATATATTTATATATATGTGTGTGTGTAAGGGTAACTATAAAGAAGGGATTGAATATGACTATAACAATGAAAATTTTTTAAAAAATTTAAAAGGTATTGATAAGTAGTTTAAAATAAGAAAGAGGAAATGGTAAAAAAATAGAATAAGAAAAATTAAACTAAAAAAAATAATATTGAAAGACTAAAGAATCATAGGAAAAAGGCCATGAATTCTATGTGCCACATTCCCCTAGCTTTGAAGTTCCATTGTTCTCATCGATTAGTGAACTTGGTCTTGGGTGGATGTTCTTGCTGATCTTTTGGGGGACGTGCCTGTTGCAGTGATTATCAAATGTCTTTGCTCAAGGCAGAATTTCACCACTCTTGCCAGGGGCCAGGCTAAGTAATCTGCTTTGTTTTGTTCTTGGTATCTTTTATTTCCTGAATGCATTCCATACAGCTCTGGGAGGAGAATGAAGATGGCCTCCCAATCTCTGACCTGGAGGAGCCAAGAAGGAGGAGCAGCCACTCTTCAGTGAACTCCCAGAGAAAAGCAGTCAATAACTCCTCTTTCCCTGGTCTCCAGCCATGCCCTGTGCTCACATGGCCCATGACTAAGCATTTTTATCTCTGGCACATGGCATGTTTGAAGCCTCCAAACCTAACAGGTTCCTGTAGCATATTCGTCCTGTGGAGGAAGGGGGGAGTCTCCTTAGATATGCCACTTTTGGGATCCCTGCTTGAAAAGCAGTGATCTGACTGTGCTCAGAATCATGGTTTATGAGCTGAGAGCCCATTCCTTGGCTCTGTGTTTGCAGCCAGCTTCCCCACTCCAATACCTGGGAGCTCTGCCACACTCAGGCACCCCTGCTCTTTCTATGACCATGAGGGATCTAAGACCACATTGTTTCTGTTAGGGCTTCACTCTCTGCTTAGTCTCTGGAGCAACATTCTTCAGTGGAACAGACTTCCAAAAGTTCCGGTTTTGTGCTCTGCTGTTCTACTGCTTGCTGGGAGCTAGCCCTTGCTGCCATGGACTATCTTCCTGTATATCACCTTGGATTCACTTATCCACACATCTTACCTTACAGAAAGTGGTCTTTTTTCTGTTTCTAGAATTGCTGATATTCTTTTCTTTGATCTCCTGTTGAGTTTATAGGTAGCTTGATAGCTACCTATAAATTCTGGTACCCAGTGAAATTTAGGTCTCCTATTCTCTCCCATCTTGCTCCTCCCCCTGTATTGGTGATTTTGAAACAACTGTTAACTCTATGGTCCACATTGCTGTATAAACTATTTCATGTTTTTCTAAAAGACCATCATGCCAACTGTGTATACCATGTTGATTTCAGCCATTCAGTTAAAAGACCTCCTTTCACTTTGATACAAGGTGAAAGACCACCAAAATTAATATTGATTATGACATATAAATATACTTTAAAAAATTAAGTAGGCTCTATGCCCAGTGTGTAACCCAACCCAGAGCTTGCACTCATGACCCAGAGATCAAGAACTAAACTGAGATCAAGAGTTGGACACTTAGCCATCTAAGCCACGCAAGTGTCCCCAACATATACTTTAAATCAGATCATCCTCAAGCATACACTATAACACTATACACTATAACAGAATGGAAATCCATCCAGCTGCTTTAGCATGATATAGTAAACATTGGATTTTGTGGAGAAACTATTCTGGCGTTTTGGGTTGGTTAAGTCCTTTGTTTATTATCCACTTGAGCCTTAACCAGAAAAACTGAGGTATTACTTTTCATATTTTGTATGGGAAGAAAGAGGGTTTCAGAGAAGTTAAGCATTAATTATCTTACCTAAACTTATGTAACTAGGAGCACCTGGGTGGCTCAGTGGATTGTGCCTCTGTCTTCGGCTCAGGTCATGATCTCAGGGTCCTGGGATCAAGCCCCGCATTGGGCTTTCTGCTCAGCAGGGAGCCTGCTTCCCCCTCTCTACCTGCTTCTTTGCCTGCTTGTGATCTCTCTCTCTCTCTCTTTCTGTCAAAAAAAAAAAAAAAAACCTTAAAAAATAAAAATAATGTAGCTAAAATTTGTAGGAAAATTCATGTAAATTAAAATTGCTTATTCCTTCCATTATACCACTCTAAAATATGTTCCTTATCTTAATGAAAGTGGATAATCAGAAATACTTCACCTAATATACCGTAAGTTTTCTAGTGGAGTAAAGATATGGTATATTTTATTACCCCACCCAAAATTAGTGGCTGCCATGTTTCTTAGTATATACAGGCTGAAAAATTGTAATGTTTTACTGATAATAATTGCTTGATGCTGTTTTGTAACTTGGAGCTCAAATTGTCCCTCTCTCTAACTGAATGGAATTTTTCCACTTATGGCTTAAGTGAAATATACCAGATTGTGGAGTACTAGTCTAAATTTTCATGGGACTTTAGGACATTTCCAAATATATATCCCATGGGCAACTCAAATCTTGATAATCTTGGTAGTCCTAAACACTTACTGCATTTCCTTTCCTTTCAATCTTCTTCACTGTGTTAAAGGCAGAGCTGACACCAACAGTATAGCCAAAACCATTGCCCATTCTATATGATTAGTATTCATATCATAGTAGTTATGGAATATTTTGAATATCACCTTTCAGGATTTGTTCCATCAATAAAATAGCTAAAAAATGAAGACATATATTTCAATTTTTTAAGTTTTTCTTTTAATCATTTCAAATGAATTTCCAATTCTTGCAGGACTGCCTATAAATAAATCAGGATTCTGGCTTCTCTTATCTTTTATTTTTTCTCCCCCAGGATTCACTATTTTTATTTTCATTACTTTTTAAATATTTGTATTTATTTGAGAAAGAGAAAGGGAGAGAGTGAGGGGGAAAGATGGAGAGAATCTTCAAACATTCATTGGGTGAAGCCCATCCAATGTGGGGATTTATCCCACAATCCATGAGATCAAGATCTGAGCCAAAACCAAGTCAGACACTCAACCAACTGAGCCACCTAGGCACCACAACCCCCCACTCCGGCCCAGGATTTATTAGTTAATAGTTAGATAATAATAGATTCCTAATTAGTGTTCTTATCTCTCTCTCTCTCTCTTTTTTTCCTGTTACATGGTCCATCTTACCTACTTTGTGAAGGACAGTCTGACAAATCTTTATTCATGATTATTCAAAATACATAGTTTAATATTTTTATTTCAGCTTTTCATGCCTTCTATAATATAGCCACAACATGTATTTCCATTGTTATTCTTCATTATTACCCTTCTATATCTCTGCATTGATTGATTAACTCTCCTTTTTGCAATAAGCCTCCCTTGTTTTTATGTCTGGGTCTGTGATGCTTCCTCCACCTTCCATGCTGCTAGCCTAAATATCCATATATTCAAATTCTACCTAACCTTAAATACAAAGCTCAAATCCTGCTGAATTGTGACACCTTTATTTGTTCCCTCTGTTGGTAGTAGTTTTGTCTCTCAATTTCTATGATCCCTGTATAACCACCCTTTGAGGTACTTATTACATTTGCAGTTCCAGTTCCAGTGCCTTTTTGGTTATCTATGTTATAGCCTAAATCTATTGCATAATGAAGGACATCCTCCATTAGAGTCTAAGCACTGGATCCTGAGATAGATATCTATATATATAGATATCTATATATAGATTTCTTTTTTTTTTTTTTACAATTACAGCCCTTTATTTATTGGAAAATCTGTGTATTAGCTGAGCCATGCTGTTTAGATCCATGTTGTTTGGGATCAACTGTATTTCCTGAGATCCAGCAAAAAACACAATGACCTGTGTAGTGGAGGAGGGATGGAGAGTGAGCTAGGGGAAGATTCTCAGAAACAGATGGCGCTGAGTAATCTCTTAGTGTATCTTGCCAGTTTTACCTTAATCCTGTTTAGTGGCATGAGGACCAGGTGTTGGTTGGTGTGGCGTGGGCCAGTGGGAACAGGGAAGTCTCTAGATTAGATATGGACTGCTGGGACATGGAACACAAGAAGGTTCTGTGGGCAATGGCAACTTGATTTTCTCTGCCCCCCCCAGAGGCATGGAAAGTTTGGGTGACTGAGGATTGACTGAATTATTTCTCATAGCATAATACTCTTTCACTCCAACCATACCATTGCAAATGGCAAGATTTCATTCTTTTTATGGATGAATAATATCCCATTACATATATATACCACTTTTTCTTATCAATTCATCAGTCAATGACATTTGGGCTCTCTCTATAATTTAGCTATTGTAGATAATACTGCCATAAACATAGAGGTGAATGCATTCCTTTGAATAAGTACTTTTGCATGCTTTGGGTAAATACCTACTACTGCAAATTCTGGATCTTATGTTAGTTCTATTTTCAACTTTCTGAGGAACATCCATAGTTTTCCAGAATGGCTGCACCAATTTGCATTCCCACAGACAGTGAAAGGTGGTTTCCTTTTCTCCACATCCTCACAGATGCTTGTTGTTTCCTGTGTTTTTGATTTTTGTCATACAAACAGGTGTGAGGTTATATCTCATTATAGTTTTTTATTTAAATTCTCCTAATAATCAGTAATGTTGAATATCTTTTTCATTCGTCCATTGGTCATCTGGATGCTTTCTTGAGAAATATCTCTTCATGTCTTCTGTCCATTTTTTAATTGGAATTGGGTTTTAGGTGTTGACTTGTATAAGTTCTTTATATATTCTTGATACTAACCCTTTATTGGCTCCACAATAGTAGCAGAAATATTTTCCCATTTCGTATGTTGCCTTTTAGTTTTTTAAATGTTTCCTTTGCTGTGCAGAAGCTTTTAATTTTGATGAAGTCCCAATAGTTTATTTTTGCTTTGTTTTTTCTTGTCTCAGGAGACATATCTAGAAGGAAGCTGCTACAGCCAATGTCTAAAGGTTATTGCCGGTATTCTTCTCCAAGATTTTAATGGTTTAAAGTCTCATATTTAGGTATTTAATCCATTTTGAATTTGTTTTTGTGTTTGGTGTAAGAAAGTGGTCCAGTTTTATTCTTTTGCTTGTTGCTGTCCAACTTCCCTAATACCATTTGTTGGTGAGACTCTCTTCTTGCTTTTGGATATTCTTTCCTGTTTGATGAAGATAAGTTGGCCATATCTTGTGAGCTCGTTCTGAGTTTTCCATCCTGTTATATTAATTTATGTGTCTAATTTATGTCAATACCATACTGTTTTGATTACTACATCTTTGTAATATGACTTGAAGTCTGGAATTGTGATATCTCCAACTTTGCTTTTCATTCTTGAAGTTACTTTGGTTATTGGGCATCTCCTGTGACCCCATCAAATTTTAGAATTCTTTGTTTAGATCTGTGAAAAATGCTGATGGTATTTTGATAGGGATTGCATTAAATGTGTAGATTGCTTTGAGTACTATAAACATTTTTAAAAATATGTATATATATATTTTTTTTCTGGGACACCTGGGTGGGTCTTTGGGTTAAGCCTCTGTTGTCAGCTCAGATCATGATCTCAGGGCCCTGGGATTGAACCCCACACCGGACTCTCTGCTTGGTGGGGAACCTGCTTCTCTGCCTATCTCTGCCTACTTGTGATATCTGTCAAATAAATAAATATTTTTTAATATATTTTCTGCTTCCAATCCGTGAGCATGGAAAGTTTTTCCATTTCTTTGTGTCATCTTCAGTTTCTTTCAACAGTATCATGAAGTTTTCAGAGTACAGAACTTTTACCTCTTGGTTAGGTTTATTCCTAAGTATTTTATTGGTTTTGGTGGAATTGTAAATTTCATTGATTCCTTTGTTTCTCTTTCTGCTGCTTTACATTTGGTGTAAAGAAATGCAGCAGATTTCTGTTCCTTGATTTTGTGAATTTACTGCATTCATTTATCAGGGTTAGTAGGTTTTTTTTTTTTGTAGAGTCTTTTGAGTTTTCTTTCCTTTTCTTTTTTTAAATGCTTAGTTAATTTAGAGGAGGAAGGGACAGAGGGGAGAGAGAATCCCAAAGCAGAATCTTCAGTGAGAGTGGAACACAGTCTGGGGCTTGATCCCAAAACCCAGAGATCATTATCTGAGCAAAAACTCAGGAGTCAGTCACCTAACCAACTCAGCCACCCAGGTTCCCTGAGTTTTCTATATAGCATACCTCATCATCTTCAAATAGTGAAGGTTTCACTTCTTCCTTGCTGTTTTGGATGCCTTTTATTCCTTTTTGTTATATGATTCCTGTGGTTAGGAATCTCAATACTGTGTTGAATAGAAGTGGTGAGAGTGGACATCTCTGTCTTGTTCCTGATCACAGAAGAAAAGTTCTCAGTTTTTCCTTATTGTGTTTGATATTCACTGTGGGTTTTTTGTATATGGCCGTTATTTTGTTGAAGTATGTTCCCTCTAACCCATGTTGCTTGGGCATTTTTATCATGAATGGATGTTGTACTTTGTCCAGTGTTTTTTTCTGCTTCTATTGGAAAGATCATACATTTCTTATCCTTTCTTTTACTAATGTGGGGTATCACAGTAGTTGATTTGCAAATATTGAACCACACCTCCATCCAGGAATAAATCCCACTTAAGCATGGTGAATTATTTTTAATGTATTTTAAAATTTGGTTTACTTGTATTTTACCGAGAATTTTTAGATCAGTGTTAATCAGGGATATAGGCCTGTAGTCCTCTTTTTCTGGTGGTGTCTTTACAGAGTTTTATATCAGGGTAATGCTGATCTCATAGAATGAATTAGAAAGTGTTCTTTCCTTTTCTATTTTTTTTGGAATAGTTTGAAAAAATAGGTATTAAGTCTTCTGAAATGTTCAGTAGAATTTCCGAAATGTTCAGTAGAATTTAAAGTAGATAGCCTGTGAAGCTAATTGGCCCTGAACTTTTATTTGTTTGAGAGTTTTTTAATTACTGATTCAATTTCTTTGCTATTATCTGTGTATTCAATTTTTCTACTTCCTCTTGTTTTGGTATGGTAGTTTATGTTTCTAGGTATTTCTCTATTTCTTTCAGGTTGTCCAATTTGTTGACATATAGTTTTTCATAATATTATCTTATTTGCCTTTATATTGTCTCTTATAACTCTCTTTATATTGTCTTTTAATTGTTTTATAATTGTTTTCTGTGTTGTTGACTGCTATTTCTCAAATATCATTTGTAATTTTATTTATATGGGTCTATTTTCTTTTTGTAAAGTCTGGCTAGAAGTTTACCAACTCTATTGATATTTTCCAAGAACCGGCTCCTGGTAGCATTGATTGGTTCTACTGTTTTTTTTTAGTTTCTGTATCTTTTATTTTGGCTTTAATCTTTATTATTTCCTTCCTTCTGTTGGCTTTAGGCTTTATTTGTTTTGTTTTGTTTGTTTGTGTTTTGTTTTCTAGCTCCTTTACATGTGAAGTTAAGAAGAAGCTTATTATATTTTTTTCTTGTTTCTTGAGGTGGGCCTATATTGTTATATACTTCCCTTTTAGGATTGCTTTTGAGGCATCACAAATATTTGGGACCATTGTGTTTTCACTTTCATTTGTGTATGAATTTTTGTTAATTCTTCTTTGATTTGTTGATTGACCATTCACTATTTAGTAGCATGCTGTTTAACCTTGATGTATTTGTAATCTTTCCAAATTTTTTCTGGTGGTTGACTTCTAGCTTCACAGTGTTGTGATCAGAAAAGATGCATGGTATGATTTCAAACTCACATTAAAGTCTATTTTGTGATCTAATATGTAATCTGTTCTGGAAAATATTCCACATATACTTGGAAAAAATGTGCATTCTGCCATTTTAAAATAAGATGTTCTGAATTTATCTGTTAAGTTCATCTGGTCCAGCGTGACACTCAAAGCCATTGTTTCCTTATTTATTTTATATTTAGATGATCTGTCCATTGATGTAAGTAGGGTATTAAATTTCCCTACCATTATTGTGTTATTAATCATTAGTTGCTTTATCTTTGTTATTGTTTTATACATTTGGGTGTTTTCTTTATTTGTGAACTGTTATTCTCAGTTGTCTGAAAAGGGTTCAAAGGTGTCTTACAATTTTCTTATTACTTCATTCCATTATATTTACCCATTGTTTTTCTATGCATCCCTTCCTCTACCAGAACCACTGGGGATCCCAAAATACAGCATTAATGAACAAACAAAAATGAAACATGAAAGAAATAATTATGTTTATAATGTTCACTTGTAAATTTTTTGTTGCCTTTTATCACAGTTTAAGAACACTAGCAAATTATTTTTATGCCATGGTGACCCTGTATTAGGCATTCACATATACAAATTGCACACAAATCTGTAATGTGAACTCAAGTGATGCTGAGAAACTTATTATGTGAAATTTGCTAAAAGGCAGATTCAGATTGTTCTTTGTAATATAGGCATACTTTTTATTAATAAAAGAATAAAGAAACATTGTGTAACTATCATCATTACTTGATAAGACCAAAATTATAGTTTTAACCCTGTAAAGACCTAACTTTGTCATTGTATATAAGAATAATAAAATATAAGATTACAATGAAAGTAGATGAAAAAATCAACAAAGCCACAAACATTTTATGAAGACCAATTTTTTTACAGTATGCTCTAAAAGCCAACAAAAGCCATGTTTTAGGGTATTGCAATAGTCCAGACATAACTTGATGAAAACATAAGAAATAATGCCATTTAGAAACAAGAAAAAAAAATACAGAGAAGAAAAAAAAATTCTTTTAAGATGATCATGAAGCCCATAATATTCTACCAAGGTAGGATTCAAAAGAAAATAACTAACCTACGTACAAGAAAAGGGGTTTTTCATATTGCTCAAAAATATAGTATTTTAAACATTCATTCAGTTAGTTTTTTTGCAGCTGTCTTTATTTAAGCAAAAAAAGAAACTACTTGATTTTTTTAATAGAGCCTAGAATTTTAATATATAATACTTTGGCCCCTCAAATAACCTACATATGATATTTAATTCTTAATATATTAGCTAAAAAACAGTGACATTAAAGTAGCTATGTTACTGGGGGAAAGCATCAGCATCAGCACTCACCTAACTAATTTCCAGTCCTTGTGGAAGGCTTTTCACTAGCCTGTGGCTTTTAGGAGTTTTTGGACTGGCCTTGGTTTCAAGACAATTCAATCAAATTGACTTTTTATTTGAACAATATTTTCCTCACTGGTAGTTAAGAATAAAGTGATTTTATGATGGTGAAATGTTCTAATAGACTGTGTGTAGTTGAAACCCTATAAAACTCCCAATTTTTCTATAAATGTACTCTATTTAAAAATAAGAAACATTATGGTGTTTATATCTGTTAAGTTCATACAGAAGGGTGGGGAAAAAGTGCCTGTCCCCAGGGTGACAGGATGTCACTGACAAACTTTGTAATAGAAGAAAAGTGGTTACTTAGGAGAACTATGAAAGTTCTCACACTCATACCAGGTTGCTTTGGACCTTGCCCTAGAAAGAAACATACCTACCAGAAAGATAATTTTAAGTATATCATATTATTGTTATTATTTAATTATGTTATTAATTTTCTGTCTCAGTGGGAAAAGAAGAATCATTATAAATACAAATCAATTATTAAATTTGAGATAAAAAATTCAAGATATTCTCAAGGAAGTATTTTTAGAATTAGTGACAGACGTCAGTCTGAGTATAAATAAAGTCTCTCACTATATATTTCTATTCTATCTTTGTATTTTCATGTGTTAAAAATCAAAATAAACTGTTTGATTCTTAAATATAACTTCACTATAGATAAAATCTGGTTTGGTTGCCTCATATAGCTGCTGCTGAAGAGGCTAATGCAACTTATTCCTTATTTTCCTCTCTAGGTAATGGTCAGAGACCATTATGTGATAATTCAGAAAAATCATCACATACTAGCATCTGCCACTTTAATAAGTCAGGAAATTTATAGGCTTTCTTATGTTTTAGGCTTCCATTATTTTATTGATTTTACCTACAAATTCTGACAATTCTCTAAAATTCTTAATACTGAACATATTTTATAATTGCTTCTTAGAATCACTCCAATCATATCACTCTTCCTTTATTTAAATTATTCCATCTAAATTTGGAGCAAACAGCTATATCTTTTATTCTGCCAGGGAACCTAAAAATCTCAGACTCAGATGAAATTCTAGGGCTAAACCATCTGCTGAAATATCAGTTCCATTAGTTCTCTGAATTCATAATTTAAGAACTGTAAGTAGAAAAAAATGGTTGATTAGAGATGCTGAAATAACACTGAATAGGGTAAACATCTTCATTTTTAAAAAATCAAATCACAACTTTTGATTGTGGATTTTAAAAAGTACTGTGACATATTTTTATGGAGTAAGTTGTCACAATTTGGAGATGTTTAAAGGCAATCAATGTCTACATAGTGAAACAACTCAATACACATTCACTGAGCACTCACATAGTCTGTTGTGGTCCATTCTCCATAAAATAATGACTTATTTTTTCATAGAGGAAGGAACTGTAGTTCCAAGAGAGAGGGGAAAAAAAGGATATTCCCATGTCTCACAGGCAATATTTAAAAGAATGAGGAAAAAAAAAAACTTTGATTATTAAAAATGAAATCCACAACCTTTGGGTTCTTCAAGATTTCCTTTCACATTGGAAAAAGTGAGAAGACCAGATATCATGAAAGCTTTGAAACTCTCACACAAATGAGCTGGTCGATTATAACACCTCTTCAAGTAGCATTTGAGTTGTGCTGCAAAATTATGTCTGTAGCAAAATATCATAATATGAAAAATATCAGCAATTATCTTAAGAAACATAGAAAAGATTATCTAAAAATGGAATCTCTATTAATACTGTAATATGTGTACAAAAGTACCCATATATTATAGTGTATCTCTTAAATGACCATGAACATATATAAAGCATATAACCTAGAACACATGTATTCTCTTGTTTCACACATCAGGGAATAGTCTAGAAGACCCCTGTGTGTATATGTGTATTTCATCTGGAAGTATTTTCCTTTTCTCTACTTTCTCCTTTCCTTTTATCCTCAAGCTATGTTTATCTGAATGGCAGATCAAAGGTTCGAAAGTTATTATTTTCACTGTACTATTAAAATTTCATTTTAAGTATTTTCATGCTGATACCCCTACAAAAAAAATCTTTTATAGATAACTCACAGGCAACAAACTGTTAATTTAAACTTGAGACATTATTAGCTACTTGAATATAGATACACATATTTGTCCACAAAAATAAATAGAAAAAATGGGGCAGTATTTCAAAAATAAAATAAAAGGAAAATTCACACTACATAGTAATATACAAAACACAGACTCATGTAAACAAAACTTAAGCAACATAATCAAATTACATTTTATAAACATATGACACAGTAGAAGGTATAAATTTCAACCATGCTTACTATCACAGGGTTTCCCCCATACTCTTGGTTAGTTACAAAATAATCTGACATAATATGAATTGAACCTTCCTATAATCAACCCTCAGAGACCAACTGTTTTTCACTCACATCTTATAAAGTGGTATTAGAAAATATATTTGTTTGGGCTTTTACTCTGTTTTAATTGTGAATAAGAATTACAATTAGAACTATGAATGGTTTGGTTTCCAAGTAAGAGAGAGAATCCCTGAAATTCTGTCTACTTGTGGACCCACAATTTTTTGTTTTTTGTTTCTGTTTTTGTTTTTTGACCATACTATAAAATCTTTATTTTTAAATGCCATTATCTTTTCCACAAAGGAATGAATATTTAATTTTATCCATGAGACATTAGCCAAAAATCAGGACCAATGAAATTTGAAAAACGTTCAGAACTCCTTTTTCCTCAGCTTCGCAAACTGTGAAATGAATGATTGTCCAGTGCCAGTTTTCAAAATTATTTCTTTACAAATGATTGTATTTTGTGTGCAGAGCCGAGACCACCAGTATATCACAATCTGGTTAAAAACCAAGCAAAACAAAACAAAACAGAATAGAACAAACAAACAAAAATCCAGCAAAGACAAATGGGAAATAGAGAAGCAAAATCAGGCAAGAATATAAACTTTCATTTAAAAATTTAAGAAAAAAAAATCCAGGGTGTTAAAATAGCGACTTTCTTCATTTATTTTTCACTACTGGCGTGTCCTTTGTCTTTTAATGTTATTATGTGCATCTGACTGGACTCCAGGGATTTATCATTTTTGTTCTTCAGTAAAGGGCACAACTTTGTTTCTATATTAAAAACATATTTTTAATTTAAAGCAGTCTTTCTTTCTGTATTACTTGAAATAATAGATTTTTTAAGCTTGTTGAATAGAACAGTTATCATTCATGCAATGCTATATATCTTTCTTCAGTAAAGATAAGAGAGTTGATATTTTAATGTGTCCCCAGAATGTAAATCAAGGCTTAGTAATATATTCAGTAATCACTTTGAAGATAGCCCACTATAGTATTCAATATGTTGTTCTACTAATTAGCACTTAATAATTAACATCAATGTACCAATATGTCTAGAGGGCTCCTCATTGTTTCATATACTCCAAGCAAATGCTTGTCATATGGACCTCTTATTATGCTTCCATTTGAAAATGTTGGTGTCACAATTTTTTTTTTATTACAAAGATAGTATTATGAAACCTTGGTATTATGTAATATGTGCATACCAGTTCAATTGCATCATGATCCAGAATCCAATTCTAATACATATATTAGATTCCATAAAATTTTTAAACTAAATTTATTTTCTTTAATAAACATATAATGTATTTTTATCCCCAGGGATACAGGTCTGTGAATTGCCAGGCTTACACATTTCACAGCACTCATCATAGCACATACCTTCCCCAATGTCCATATCCCCACCATCCTCTTCCATCCCCCCTCCCCCCAGCAACCCTCAGTCTGTTTTTTGAGATTGAGTCTTTTATGGTTTGTCTCCCTCCCAATCCCACCTTCTTTCATTTTTTCTTCCTACCTCCCAACCCCCCCACACACTGCATTTCTACTTCTTTATATCAAGGGGATCATATGATAGTTGTTTTTCTCCAACTGACTTATTTTGCTAAGCATAATACCCTTTAGTTCCATCCATGTCATCACAAATGGCCAGATTCATTTCTTTTGATCGTTGCATAGTATTCCATTGTGCATATATATACCACGTCTTCTTTATCTATTCATCTGTTGATGGACATCTAGGTCCTTTCCATAGTTTGGCTATTGTGGACATTGCTGCTATAAACATTTGGGTGCACGTGCCCCTTCAGAGCACCACGTTTGTATCATTAGGATATATACCCAGTAGTAGAATCACTGGGTCATAGGGTAGCTCTATTTTCAATTTTTTGAGGAACCTCCACACTGTTTTCCAGAGTGGTTGCACCAGCTTGCATTCCCATCAACAGTGTAAGAGGGTTTCCCTCTCTCTGCATCTTCACCAGCATCTGTCATTTCTTGACTTGTTAATTTTAGCCATTCTGACTGGTGTGAGGTGGTATCTCATTGTGGTTTTTGTTGGGCACAGCAAAGATGGCGCTGGCCTGCCTTCTCTTCCGGCTAGAAAAGGCGCCACCGTGGCAGTATTGGTGCCAACGTGGCGGTTTCGGTTCCGCATATCTTCCAGATATTTCCTCCTCTCGCCCAACACACCCTACCCAGTTACTGATTACATAACCAAACCCCATAGGCTCTCTCCCCGCTGACCTCATTTCCCATCCCCTACCCAATATAAGCTGCAACCCCGCTCAATAAAGTGAGATCCTGCTTCGACAGATCCCCCGAGTCTGGTGTGGTTCGTTAATGCGCCTGGACTCGCGACACTCGCCATCCCACTCAGCCCCAAGGGGAGCTACCGGCTGGCCGGGACGCTCTCCTCGTGCCTGTCGGCCCGCAAAACCTACAGGAGTCCGACAGTTTTGATTTGTATTTCCCTGATGCCAAGTGATGTGGAGAATTTTTTCATCTGTCTGTTGTCCATCTGGATGTCTTCTTTGCAGAAATGTCTGTTCATGTCCTCTGCCCATTTCTTGATTGGATTATTTGTTCTTTGGGTGTTGAGTTTGCTAAGCTCTTTATAGATTTTGGAAACTAAGCCTTTATGTGATATGTCATTAGCAAATATCTTCTCCCATTCTGTCATATTGTTTGATAGTATTGGTTCTGTTAACTGTTTCCTTTGCTGTGCAAAAGCTTTTGATATTAATAGTTCATTTTTGCCCTTGATTCTGTTGTCTTTGGCGATGTTCCTAGAAAGAAGTTGCTGTGGTTGAGGTCAAAGAGGTTGCTGCCTGTGTTCTCCTCAAGGATTTTGATGGTTTCCTTTCTCACATGGAGGTCCTTTATCCATTTTGAGTCTATTTCTATGTGTGGTGAAAGGAAATGGTCCAATTTCATTTTTCTGCATGTGGCTGTCCAATTTTCCCAGCACCATTTGTTGAAGAGGCTTTTTTCCATTGGACATTCCTTCCTGCTTTGTAAAAAATTAGTTGACCATAGAGTTGAAGGTCTATTTCTGGGCTCTCTATTCTGTTCCATTGATCTATGTGTCTTTTTTTGTGCCAGTACCATGCTTTCTTGATGGTGACAGCTTTGTAATAAAGCTTTTAAGTCTGAAATTGTGATGCCACCAACTCTGGCTTTCTTTTTCAATATTATTTTGGCTATTCGAGGTCTTTTCTGACTCCATATGAATTTTAGGGTTATTTGTTCCTTTTCTTTGAAAAAAAAAAAAGAATGGGATTTTGATAGGGATTGCATTAAATGTGTATATTGCTTTAGGTAGAATAGACGTTTTCACAATATTTGTTTTTCCAATCCAGGAGCATGGAACATTTTTCCATTTCTTTGTGTCTTCCTCAATTTCTTTCATGAGTACTTTATAGTTTTCTGAGTATAGATACTTTGCCTCTTTGGTGAGGTTTATTCCTAGGTATCTTATGGTTTTGGGTGCAATTATAAATGGGATTGACTCCTTAATTTCTCTTTCTTCTGTCTTGTTGTTGGTGTAGAGAAATGCAACTGATTTCTGTGCATTGATTTTATATCCTGACACTTTACTGAATTCCTGTACAAGTTCTAGCAGTTTTGGAGTGGAGCCTTTTGGGTTTTCCACATATAGTATCATATCATCTGCAGAGAGTGATTGTTTGACTTCTTCTTTGCTTATTTGGATGCCTTTAATTTCCTTTTGTTGTCTGAGGCTAGGACTTCTAGTACTATGCAGAACAGCAGTGGTGATAACGGACATCCTCACCGTAGCGGAAGAGCTTTGAGTTTTCCTCCATTGAGAATGACACGTGCAGTGTGTTCTTTATAGATGGCTTTGATAATATTGAGATCTGTGTGTTGTCTGATTGCTGAGGCTAGGACTTCTAGTACTATGTTGAATAGCAGTGATGATAACGGACATCCCTGCTGTGTTCCTGAGCTTAGCGTATCCCTACACTTTGAAGAGTTTTGATCAAGAAGGGATGCCGTACTTTGTCAAATGCTTTTCCAGCATCTATTGAGAGTATCATATGGTTCTTGTTCTTTCTTTTATTGATGTGTTGTATCACATTGATTGATTTGTGGATGTTGAACCAATCTTGCAGCCCTGGAATAAATCCCACTTGGTCGTGATGAATGATCCTTTTAATATACTGTTGGATCCTACTGGCCAGTATTATGGTGAGAATTTTTGCATCTGTGTTCATCAAGGATATTGGTCTGTAGTTCTCTTTTTTGATGGGATCCTTGTCTGGTTTGGGGATCAAGGTGATGCTGGCCTCATAAAATGAGTTTGGAAGTTTTCCTTCCATTTCTATTTTTTGGAACAGTTTCAGGAGAATAGGAATTAGTTCTTCTTTAAATGTTTGGTAGAATTCCCCCAGGAAGCCATCTGGCCCTGGGCTTTTGTTTGTTTGGAGATTTTTGATGACTATTTCAATCTCCGTACTGGTTATGGGTCTGTTCATGTTTTCTATTTCTTCCTGATTCAGCTGTGGTAGTTTATATGTCTCTAGAAATGTATCCATTTCTTCCAGATTGTCGAATTTGTTGGTGTAGAGATGCTCATAGTATGTTCTTATGATTATTTGTATTTCTTTGGTGTTGGTTGTGATCTTTCCTCTCTCATTCATGATTTTATTTATTTGAGTCCTTTCTCTTTTCTTTTTGATAAGTCTGGCCAGGGGTTTGTCAATCTTAGTAATTCTTTCAAAGAACCATAACCTAGTTTCATTGATTTGTTCTATTGTTTTTGTAGTTTCTATTTCATTGATTTCTGCTCTGATCTTTATGACTTCTCTTATCCTGCTGGGTTTAGGCTTTCTTTGTTGTTCTTTCTCAAGCTCCTTTAAGTGTAGGGTTAGGTTGTGTATTTGAGACCTTTCTTATTTCTTGAGAAAGGCTTGCATTGCTATATAATTTTCTCTCAGGACTGCCTTTATTGTGTCCCACAGATTTTGAACCATTGTGTTTTCATGATCATTTGTTTCCATAAATTTTTTCAATTCTTCTTTAATTTCCTGGTTGACCCATTCATTTCTTAGAAGGATGCTGTATAGTTTCCATGTATTTGGGTTCTTTCCAAATTCCCTCTTGTGATTGAGTTCTAGCTTCAGAGCATTGTGGTCTGAAAATATGCAGGGAATGATCCCAATCTTTTGATACTGGTTGGGACCTGTTTTATGTCCCAGGATGTGATCTATTCTGGAGAATGTTCCATGTGCAGTTTATAAGAATGCATATTCTGTTGCTTTGGGATGGAATGTTCTGAATATATCTATGATGTCCATCTGGTCCAGTGTGTCATTTAAGGTCTTTATTTCCTTGTTGATCTTTTGTTTAGATGATCTGTCCATTACAGTGACGGGAGTATTAAAGTCCCCTACTATTATTGTATTATTGTCGATGTGTTTCTTTGATTTTGTTATTAATTGGTTTATATAGTTGGCTGCTCCCATGTTGGGGGCACAGATATTTAAAATTGTTAGGTCTTCTTGTTGGACAGACCCTTTGAATATGATATAGTGTCCTTCCTCATCCCTTATTATAGTCTTTGGCTTAAAATCTAATTGATCTGACATAAGGATTGCCACCCCCGCTTTCTTCTGATGTCCATTAGCATGGTAAATTCTTTCCCACCCCCTCACTTTAAATCTGGAGGTGTCTTTGGGTCTAAAATGAGTTTCTTGTAGGCAGCATATTGATTTTTTTTAATCCATTCTGATACCCTGTGTTTTTTGATTGGGGCATTTAGCCCATTTACATTCAGGCTAACTATTGAGAGATATGAATTTAGTGCCATTGTATTGCCTGTAAGGTAACTGTTACTGTATATGGTCTCTGTTCCTTTCTGATCTACTACTTTTAGGCTCTCTCTTTGCTTAGAGGATCCCTTTTAATATTTCCTGTAGAGCTGGTTTGGTGCTTGCAAATTATTTCAGCTTTTGTTTGTCCTGAAAGCTTTTTATCTCTCCTTCTATTTTCAATGATAGCTTAGCTGGATATAGTTTTCTTGGCTGCATGTTTTTCTCGTTTAGTGCTCTGAATATATCATGCCAGTTCTTTCTGGCCTGCTAGGTCTCTGTGGATAGGTCAGTTGCCAGTCTAATGTTTTTGCCCTTGTATGTTACAGACTTCTTTTCCCAGGCGGCTTTCAGGATTTTCTCTTTGTCCCTAAGACTTGTAAATTTTACTATTAGGTAAGGTGTTGACCTATTTTTATTGATTTTGAGGGGCATTCTTAGCATCTCCTGGATTTTGATGTTTGTTCCCTTTGCCATATGAGGGAAATTCTCTACAATAATTCTCTCCAATATACTTTCTGCTCCCTTCTCTCTTTCTTCTTCTTCTGGAATCCCACTTATTCTAATGTTGTTTCATCTTATGGTATCACTTATCTCTTGATTTCTCCCCTCGTGGTCCAGTATTTGTTTGTCTCTCTTTTGCTCAACTTCTTTATTCTCTGTAATTTGGTGTTCTATGTCACTAATTCTTTCTTCTGCCTCATTTATCCTAGCAGTAAGAGCATCCATTTTTCATAGCACCTCATTAATATCTTTTTTTTTTTTTATTTCAACTTGGTTAGATTCTGGTTCCTTTATTTCTCCAGAAAGGGCTTTTATCTCTCTGGAGAGGGTTTCTCTAATATCTTCTATGCCTTTTTCGAGCCCGGCTAGAACCTTGAGAATTGTCATTCTGAACTCTAGATCTGTCATATTAGCCATGTCTGTATTGATTACATCCCAGCCTTCAGTACTGCCTCTTGTTCTTCTTTCTGTGGTGAGTTTTTATGCCTTGTCATTTTGTCCAGATAAGATTTGCTTTCTCCTCCTCTGGAATTCCACTGTTCTCCTTGGTGAGTGAAGTTGGTCTTGGCTGGGTTTCTAGTTGATCTTCTGGGAGAGGGGCCTGTTGTAGTGATTCTTAAATGTCTTTGCCCCAGGTGGAATTGCAGCTCCCTTACCAGGGGCTGGACTAAGTAATCCGCTCAGGTTTGCTTTCAGGATCTTTTGTTCTCTGAGCACTTTCCATAGAGTTCCAGAGGACGGGAATGAAGATGGCAGCCTCCCAATCTCTGGCGCAGAGGAGCTGAGAGCTCGGCGTCTCGCTCCTCAGTGAGCCCTCAGAGAAAAGCGCCCAACTGCTGCCGTCTCCCTGGCCTCTGGTCTCGCTTGTAGGAAAGCGCTCAATCGGTTGCACCTGGAGAAAAGCGCCCGGTCGCTTCCATCTCTGTGGCCTCTGCCTGTGCTCTGAGCTTACCCAGCCTGTGACTGGTTCAAGGTAACCCCAAGCTGAGAGTTTGCTCCTCAGCTTTGTCACTCTTGCCAGTTTCCCCACTCTAATACCTGTGAGTTCTGCAACACTCAGACACCCCCGGACTTTCTGTGACCCCGCGGGACCTGGGGTTATGCTGACCCTGCGTGGGCTTCACCCCGGTTTAGCCTCTGGAGTGATGTCCCTCTGTGGAGCAGATTTTTAAAAGTCCTGATTTTGTGCTCCATTGCTCTGCCACTTGTTGGGAGCCGGCCCTTCCCCCTGTGGTCTATCTTCCCGTCACTTTGGATTCACTTCTTCGCAGGTCCTACCTTTCAGAAAGTGATCAATTTTCTGTTTCTAGAATTGTTGCTCTTCTTCTCTTCAATTTCCCATTGGATTTGTAGGTGTTCGCAATGGTTAGATAAGCTATCTAGCTGATCTCCTGCTTCCTGATGTCCTCTCAGCCTGCTACTTCTCTGCCATCTTGACTCCTCTAGATTCCATACACATTAAAATAGAAAGTGATTCTTAAACATATTATAATATAAAAACTCAGACTATATTAGCTCTGAGGCTCCTTCCAGTGCTGATAGTCTGTGAGTCTCAATCTTAATGAAATAATTGCACATGCAAAGTGTCAAATAAAAAACAGAAAATCTGGTCTTAGGTAAGAAGAGACTTAATTAGAAAGGATTACTGTAATGAGGACTGGTGACAATTAAAATGGAGCAGTGAGGGAGACAATCACAAAAGAGAAATGGCAAATATCTCAAAGGTTAAGTAGATAAGCACTTTTTTTTTTTTTTTTAATGGAGGAGTGAACAAGAGTAGAGAGAATGGGTTATGGACGTGTGGGATAACAGGGTGGCATGACTGAACAGTTAATCAGGGAATGTTTACCCTTGAAGTCAGCCAATTCTCAGGAGGGACCCATAAAGAAGGACAAATGCTGGCTTCTCTGAAAGAGGGTCAGAGTTCAAGAGTCCAAGGAAGAGCAAAGCCCAACATGGTTTGTCCCTGAACAACTTATTCTGATTGATTGGCCAGGACAAAAATTCAGCTAATCTCTAGAAGGAAAGAAGAGGAATTTGAATGGTCTGTGTCTGGCCTTGTTCCAGCTAACCAAGGTGGGGCATCTGTGAGTCTTATCTCGGTATATGATGGAGTGGGGGACTTCTTGCACTAAGCTATTTAACTGAACACAACCTTTGGGCAGGTTTCTTAGTATTGCTGTTTTGCAAGGCTCAGGCACAACTCAAAATTATGAAAAGCAACTTATGAATTAGGTAGAAAAAATAAACCTTTTGAGACTATTAAGTAAAAGAAACAGTTTCAAAATTCCACAGGAAAAAGCACTGTTAAAATTAAAGTTGCACTTCTTCAGCAAAAACATTAAAGATTGGAGTCTTCACAGAAGCAGAATACAGTCCTCAGTTTAGTGTAGCACTTCATTCTCTCAGGGTGCTCTCTTGG
Organism: Mustela nigripes; assembly: GCF_022355385.1. Taxonomy (NCBI): domain Eukaryota; kingdom Metazoa; phylum Chordata; class Mammalia; order Carnivora; family Mustelidae; genus Mustela; species Mustela nigripes. The sequence continues at coordinate 56,284,611 of NC_081565.1, read as the reverse complement.
GAAAGCAACCTCCTGCAATTTTATTTCTTTCAAACGTGAACCACTCCTCCACAATCCTGGATTAATACACTTGACCTTTTGTAGATAAGAATTGTATATACATATATATGTGTGTATACATATATATGTACATATATATACACATATATATAATTCTCTAGTATTTTATTGATTATATATAAGAAGCCCCTTGTCAGCTTAGTGTCCCCAGCATAGGAATGCTTGGCAAGCTGTGGATTTAGAACAAAGGCAATATATCTGGGGCATCCTGCTCACAGACTGCTCCAAGCAGAGTCTAAACTACCTTGCATAACAATAGAAAGTATTAAACATTTACACAGCTGCTTGTTATCAAAATTGCTTATGTTGTAGTTTTTAATAATAACTCTTTTGATTTCCCACAGTGCATCATCACTACTTAGCAGGAAAGAAATATCCTTTTCCTTAAGTATTCTGTCCCTTCATTCCAGCCCGCCTTCCCTGTCCCCCAAGATACATATATACACACATACATGCACACATACACACAGACAGTTTTATAATGAACCACTCAAAAAGAAAATGTGGAGCAGTTAGAAGAGTGTATGTTTCTCTCTCATAGAACTGAATACTGTTTATAAGCAAGCCTGACAATTCATCTGGTATGTTTCACTTATGGGAAAAGTTTGGTTGGTGTAGTGGATAAATAATCTCTTCATAAATGCATCTGTGTTCTTGCTTGCAGAGTGTGTCTATATATAGAATCTCTAAAAGAATTTTCTTTCTTTAGGAATTCATGAGACAATAGCAAATCATTTTCAGCCTTGAATTTCATTAACTGCTTACATATTTATTTTATATAAAAGGGTAGGATGGAGGTAGAGAATCTTCCCATACTGAGGATAATGATTAATTCTTTGGAATATTTTTTAAATACTATTTAAAATATACTGACATATTGGGGTACCTGGGTGGCTCTGTCATTAAGGTTCAGGTCATGAGCCTAGAGTCCTGGGATCAAGCTCTGCCTCAGGCTCCTTGCTCAGCTGGAAGCCTGCCTCTCCCTCTTCCACTCCCCCTGCTTGTATTCCCTCTCTCGTTGTCTCTTTGTCAAATAAATAAATAAAATCTTTAAATATATATATATATATATATATATATATATATATATATATATACATACTGACATATCAAATCACCTAAATCCTGGTCCTAGTTTAGAAATTATTAAAGTAATTCTAAGAGACATTTTTAAGAAAGAAAAATCTTGGAAATATTGTATATAAACAGATTGCAATAAACTATTTTTAAAATATATTAATGCTATGAAATAATATTAACTAAAATATATTAATTTTAATGATACTTGGAGAATTAATCACACTTGATCAACATTTTAAAGTTCTTGTTTTTTCAATTATTTTTTAATTTTTAATTCCAGTATAGTTAACACACAGTGTTATATTAAGTTCATGTGTACAATATAATAACTCAGCAATTCTATATATTACTCAGTGCTCATCATGATAAGTGTACTCTTATTCCCCTTCCCCTATTTCACCCATCCTCTGACCCACCTCCCCTCCGGTAACCATCAGTTTGTTCTCTATAGTTAAGAGTCTGTTTCTTGGTTTTTGTCTCTCTTCCCCTGCCCCCTTGGCTCATCTGTTTTGTTTTTTAAATTCTACATATGGATGAAGTCATATGGTATTTTTTTTTTCTCCGACTGAATTATTTCACTTAGCCTATACACTCTGTCTTCAACTGTGGTGTTCCAATATGATTCCAATATGATTTCATTCTTTTTTTGTGGCTGAATAATATTCCATTGCATATATGTACCACACCTTTTTCCATTCATTTTTTGATGGACCCTTGAGCTGCTTTAATATTTTAGCTATTGTAAATGATGATGCCATAAACATAAGGGTTCATGTATCCTTTTGAATCAGTAGTTTTATATTTGCAGGATAAATAAACAGTAGCGTGATTATTAGATTGTAAGGTAGTTCTATTCTTTTTTTTTTTTTTTGGCTTTTTATTTATTTATTTTTTAATTTTTTAAATTTATTTTCAGTGTAACAGTATTCATTGTTTTTTGCACCACACCCAGTGCTCCATGCAATCCGTGCCCTCTCCAATACCCACCACCTGGTTCTCCCAAACTCCCACCCCCCCACCCCTTCAAAACCCTCAGATTGTTTTTCAGAGTCCATAGTCTCTCATTTTTTTTTTAAATTTTTATTTATTTGACAGAGAGGGGATTACAAGTAAGCAGAGAGGCAGGCAGAAAGAGAGGGAGAAGCAGGCTCCCTGCTGAGCATAAAGTTCAATGCAGGGCTCAATCTCAGGACCCTGGGATCATGACCTGAGCTGAAGGAAAGAGAAGCTTAACCCATGGAGCCACCCAGGTGCCCCAAGGTAGTTCTATTCTTAACATTTTGAGGGAACTCCGCTGTATTTTCCAAGAGGCTGTACTGGTTTTCATTCCCACCAAAAGGACAAGTGGGATGCTTTTTCTCCACATCCTCACCAACACCTGTTTGTTTGTTTGTTTGTTTGTTTGTTTGCCATTCTTACAGATATGAGGTGATATCTCATTGAAATTTTGATTTGTATTTTTCTGGTGGGAGTAAATGATGAACATCTTATCAACATCTTGTCTGTTGGCCATCTGGATGTCTTCTTTCAGGAAATATCTGTTCATGTCTTCTGCCCAGTTTTCAATTGGTTTATTCAATTTTAGGGTATTGTTTTATGAGTCCTTTATATACTTTGGATACTAACCTTTTGCCAGATATGTCTATTGCAAATATCTTCTCCTAATCCATAGGTTGCCTTTTAATTTAGTTGATTGTTTCCTCCACTGTGCAGAAGCTTTTTTTTTTATTTTGATGTAGTCCCAGTACTGTATTTTTGCTTTTTTTTTCTCTTTCATTCTTTCTCAAATAAACAGATACATCTTAAAAAAAAATATTTTATTTATTTATTTGACAGAGAGATATCACAAGTAGGCAGAAAGGCAGGCAGAGAGAGAAAGGGTGAAAGCAGGCTCCCCTCTGAGCAGAGATCCCAATGTAGAGCTTGATCCCCAAACCCTGAGACCATGACCTGAGTCAAAGGCAGAGGTTTAACCCACTGAGCTACCCAGGTGCCCCTAAATTGATACATCTTAAATAAAATAAATAAATACATCTTTAAAAAATCAAAATGGATCATAGACTTAAACATAAGACCTGCTACTATAAAACTCCCAAAAGAAAACATAGGGAAAAGAGTCCTCAACATTGGTCTTGGCAATGATTTTTTTGGATATGACGCCAAAAGCACAAGAAACTGAACAAAAATCCACAAGACTACAGCAAACTCAAGATCTTTAGCACAACAAAAGAAACAATCAACAAAATGGAAAGGGAAGCTATGAAATATGAGAAAGTATTTACAAATCACTTACTTGATAAGACTAATATCCAGCATATATAAAGAGCTCATAGAACTCAATAATAGACAAGAAAAAAAACAAAAACAAAAACAAAAAATGAAGAAACAAAAAACAATCTGACTTAAAATGGATAAAAGAATTGGATAGACTTTTTTTAAGTTTTTTATTTGTTTATTTGACACAGAGAGAGCAATCACAAGTAGGCAGAGAGACAGGCTGAGTGAGGGGGAAGAAGGCTCCCTGCTGAGCAGAGAGTCCCATGGGGGACTCAACCCCAGGACCCTGAGAACATGGCCTGAGATGAAGGCAGAGGCTTTACCCTCTGAGCCACCCAGGCCACACATGTGGCCATACACATGCCAGCAGGTACATGAAAAGATGCTCAATATCATTTATCATTAGGGAAATGCAAATAAATACTACAATGAGATACCAGCTCACACTGGTAGAATCTCAATCAACAAGAAGAAAAGAGATAAAAAGTGTTGTCAAAGATGTGGAGAAAAGGGAAATCTTGAGTCTTGTGGGTGGGAATGTAAATTTGTATATTGACTATGGAAAACATGGAATTTCCTCAAAAAACTAAAAGTAGAGCTATCATAGGATCAAGCTATCTCACTTTTGGGTTATATTTCAGGAAATGAAAAAGGAACTCAAAGTGATATCTGTACTTGTATATATCTTTATGATATAAGAATTTATAAAGATTTATGATACCTTTACTTCTACATTTATTATAGCATTATTCATAATAGCCATGATACGGAGACAGCCTAAGTGTCAACTGCTAAATAGTTAAATAAAAGTTTTATATTTCAAATGGGTGGAGAAAGAATTTGAAGTTTTAAGTTTTTGTTTTTTGGGGGTTTTTTTGGTGTTTTTTTTGTTTTGTTTTGTTTTTGTTTTTTACAGTAAATGATCTAAGAGAAGGAAGGTCAGGGACTCAGAGTTAGGAAAAAAGACAGTCTAAAGTTTAGTCAAGATAAGGCCTTTTTGGAAGACTCATGGTTGTAACAGGATATCATTTAGCATCTTATTAGATAAGGAATATAATTTTTCCATAGTCATAAAAATTTAATTTTCAAATCAGAGTGAATCAATGGGTCCTTGAATTTCACATCCATGATTTTAACTTCCATGGTAACCCAAACTGCTAAAGTAGGGGACCACTTTTTAATGTATCTCCTTTAGAAAAACTTCTCTGGTGACTTGCATCAAGTACATTTTTTTTCCTTTTTCTTTTAAGGACCTATATGCTATAACATTAGTTGCCTTTGGCAAATATAGATGTTGGTTGATATTTGTTGAGATATTTCCAGAAAAGAATTAATATAATCAGAAGCTCTTTTAAACAAGGCACTCTAAAATTGTGTTCTCAATATTCCCTATCTATTCTATGAAATAATCTCAAGGCAATAAATATATTCTATACTTCATCCTACCTCTAAAAACCAAGGAAATCCTAGTCAATAAAACTCAGGTCCTCAATAAGGTGTTAGTGTTTGTTGTGCATGGAAATCAGTCAATTAATATATCTCTTATTTTTTTCTGTTTCTTTTGGCCAGATAAAAGGAACCAGCATAGAAATGAAATCATTCAATTTCTTTAGCTTTTGGGATTCTGAAGTTAGATCAGAAGCAGAGAAATTTGAAGAAGTTTTGGTTCTGGATTGGCACCTGAGGGCAAGAGAGAAATAAATGGGTTGAAAAAATGCAAAATACAGCATATGTACAAAACAGCATGTACTTCATATATGTGAAACTTAATGAATAGTTACCAAGTTGAACACTCTTGTAACACATCCAAAGGAAACTATCCTGCAGTCTCAGGGAGTTTCAACTTTTTTTTTTTTTTTTTTTTAAACTCTTGGGAGATTGAGAGGTTCGTAAGAGAATTCAGAAGCTCTGTTCTTAATCTGAATGAACATTTTGCCTGTATTTTTCTGAACCTTTCCTCCTCATTACTTCAGCTATTCTGTCTATGAAAACTGAAATCTAAAATTCTACTCCACTGGTTATTTCTGTATTCATAAAGCCTCAGGACTATCATTGCCAGTCCTGTTACAATCAATGTTCTTTTCCCTCTATCAGAATCAAGTTGTTATTTTGAAATTAATTTACATCATCTTTCTTTGCACTATTCACTGAGATCCATCTTGTCACCCACATTTCACAGTGTGACATCTTGTCAAAGCCATTTTGCTGCAAACCTTTTGAAACCAATTTCACAAGTAAAATGACTGGTCTATATACTAAGAATAAAAATCTCTCCAGTCAGCTAAAATGTTGCTGTTGTCATTTTTAATGAAGTTGTCCTATAAAAGCAAAACACCCAACTCTGACAGACTCACATATACATGTACAGGTATAAGACAAATTTAAATGAATGCAGCTTTAAATAAAAATTAAAACAGATTGTGCATTTAGATGAAGCTAATTTAATAAGACAATAAAAATAACTCTATATGATAGAAATTATATCTCTGTAATTGTTTGGTGTTGTTATGTCTGCCATTTGATGGAATTAGGAGGCAGGCTGCAAGTGGAATGCTATAGAAGATCAGCGAGTTGTTATCCGAGACAAGAATGCAAAGACAGCACTCTCTCTATTCCCATCAATCAGAAGGAAAATTCAGTTCTCTTACACAGTCTTTGTCTGTTTGATCATATAGATGTTATTTTTTAATTATAAAATTTCTCAGATTAAGGGACAGCTGTTTATTTCCCTAAGATTCCTTTAATAAATTTTCTCCTAGTCTAGTGTATTCTTGAATATATCAACCATAGACAAATGAAAAAAAAATTACTAGGTGGTTAGCCTGAGTGGAGTAAAAAATGTGGAGTGTCTTAAGGACTTTTCATCAAATGAGCTCAATTGAGGCTATTTGCTTCATCCAGTGCAAAGGAAAATGAGGCACTTTAAGTAACTCATTAAGCCTTTATTCTTGGACAGAAAAACAACTCTACTATGTATCTATTCAGGGATTTATTGGTTACTTTATTATGTATTTTGGTAGTGCTTTGCTATTTTCAAAGTACCCAAAGATTGTAACTATCATTAAAAAATGAGAAACACTAAACATTATGTTTGACAAAATCAGAAAATTGTCTTTCTGTAATTGTGGCAAGTAAACATCAGATAATAAATATACTGAGTTTGGTCTTCTAAAGAACTAATTCTCAATTACAGATGGTTTGTAACAGAAAATATGATATTTTGTAATCTCATTTAGTGAAATAAGGTGGTCTACAATGTTTACTAAGGAATTAGAATGAACGATTATTTTTATAAGTTACATTATGATTATAAAAGTACTACCAAATCAACAATGTATAAGCCTATATAAGATCAAAGAAATCTATAGAAATAAGGTTTTGTGTATAATGTCTGTGTCAAAATGATGAGTTATAGAAACAGAAAAATGTTCACCTTTAGCCCAGAAGGGTGAACTATAGCTTACAAAGTTCCAATAAGAATCAAATGTGTGCTGGTTGCTACATTCTTAAAGAGTCCATCTCTGTATATCTCACTGAGAGTTAATATCAAACTGAATGACAAGCACCAGAGAAATATTGCAAAAGTAGTTTTATGAGTATAAATTCAAAAAGGACATTTATGATCTGATACTCCCTGCACTTCCCTTCACCCCTGAGCACTAAGCATATAACCACCAGCTTCCTACAGCAAAAGTGTAGCTATTTCTGCCCATGCGTCCTGTCCCCATGCTCCTTAAATAAAATTGCTGAGTTGCAGCATACAATATCTCAAGTTCTTTCCTGACCACTGCATTGGACTGCCCAGCAAAATAAGTAGCAAAGTTATTGAGTCATATGCTATTTCTTTAATTTTGCCTTTTTCTTTTCTTTGAAGAATTGGCAAACTATAATCGTGGCACATAAACAGCCAGTTACATTTTTTTTTCCTTTCAGACCTTTTTTTTGCATTTTTAGTGGATCCATATGAAATGATTACATATAGTCTTATATAATATTCTCAGTTTTGTCTCTTGTCCCCAAAACAGTAAGATATTTATTATCTTAAATTATCTTTAAGACAATTTCTTGGCCTTTCTTTTAAAACACTGGCAACACGTTCAAGTATGTGATCCTCTTGACAAGTATCATTCCTACTTTATTGATCATAGGTAAATGACATCTAAATCTCCTCATGTAAGTACTTTCTTAATAATTTAATTTCCCTTCTTCCTTTTGTTTCCCAAGAGATTTTTAGTGATTATTAGCAATTTAAAGGTATGAAAGAATTTCTGCAATCATTGACATGATGATACTATGTGATGTTGATGTTGCTCCTTTCATCTGTGAATATGGTGAATTATAGTGATTTACTACTGTTGAACCACTCTTAAATTTGTGTAATAAATACTTTATAATTACAGATTATTTTAAAATAACATAAATTATGCTAGCTAATATTTTATTTAAAATTTTTATAACTAAATTGATCATTAAAACTGACCTTTTATTCTCTCAATCTCACTCTGTCTCAGTGTTTTGTGCTGTACTAATTATTTTTTACAATAGCTACATGAACCTTATAAAATGAGCTGGAGTTTTATTTTTTTCTCATTTTTTATTTATTTAATTTATTTTTTTAAGTTTTGACTTATTTATTTGAAAGTTCAAGACAGGGAGAGAGATAGTCCCAAGCAGGGAGAAGGGGCAGAAGAAGAGGGAGAAGCAGATTCCCCACTGAGCAGGGAGTCCAGTTGCAGGATTCAATATCAGAACCCTGGGTTTAGGACCCAAGCCTAAGGCAGATGCTTAACTTACTGTCACCCAGGTGCCATTTTTCCCAATTTTTATATTAAACTTGCATATCATGTGAATTCAGCATTCCATGCATATTTCTAAGAAGTCAACTATATCTGAGTCTGGGTTATTATTGGGAAGCATATTAATTACCTACTGTTAAATAATGTAGATTGTGGTGAAAATATCTTTATGTTTTAAGTTAGGGCCTAGAGGAAATTTTACTGAAACTTGGATGCTGTGTTAGAAGACCAAGCAGAAGTTAGCTTACAATTGTATAAATATTGAAAACTCCACGGAGAATTTACCTATCTGCAGAGGTATGGTTTTACACTTGAAGGAAAAATAAGTCATTTTTGGATTATAAAGCCTACGATAATGGTCTTTCACTTTCCCTGGAGAGGATTATTTAAATTCCAAAGTATTAGAGTAGAAATTTCCAAGAAAGACTCTCTATGATGAGTAGAAGGAGTCAGCTGTCCACATTTTTTCTGAATGTAAGTACAGAAAATTCATTTTTTCTATTCCTCACACTCAAATCAGATTATGTATGTGGAGAATATTTGATTTGGTGCCCATCATATTAGAGTAAGTGTAAGGACTGAGGCAGAACTGCATAGCACACTTTTTATTGGCTATAAAGTAAATAATAAGAAATCTGTTCTGATTCAGAAACCTTACATGTGCATTTAAAACAAAATAATAAAGATTAGTATTTCCTCGAATACAGATCCTTTACGTCTTTAGTTAGGTTTATTCCCAGATATCTTGTGGTTCTTGTTGCTATAGTAAATGGAATCGATTCTCTAATTTCCCTTTCTGTATTTTCATTGTTAGTGTGTAAGAAAGCCACTGATTTTTGTACATTGACTTTGTATCCTGCCAAGTTGCTGAATTGCTGTATGAGTTCTAGTATTTTGGGGGTGGAGTCTTTTGGGTTTTCCATATATAGAATCATGTCATCTGTGAAGAGAGAGAGTTTGACTTCTTCATTGCCAATTTGTATACCTTTTATTTCTCTTTGTTGTCTGATGCTGTTGCTAGGACTTCTAATACTATGTTGAACAAGAGTGGTGAGAGTGGGCATCCTTGTTGTGTTCCTGATCTCAACGGGAAGGCTGCAAGCTTTTTCCCATAGAGGATGATATTTGCTGTGGGTCTTTCATAGATAGATTTGATGAAGTTCAGGAATGTTCCCTCTATCCCTATACTTTGAAGTGTTTTAATTAGGAACGGATGCTGGATTTTGACAAATGCTTTTTCTGCATCGATTGAGAGGACCATGTGGTTCTTCTCTCTTCTCATATTAATTAGTTCTATCACATTGATTGATTTGCGAATGTTGAACCATCCTTGTAGCCCAGGGATGAATCCCACCTGGTCATGGTGGATAATATTTTTAATGTGCTGTTGGATCCTGTTTGCTAGGATCTTGTTGAGAATCTTAGCATCCATATTCATCAGTGATATTGGTTTGAAATTCTCTTTTTTGGTACAGTCTTTGCCTGGTTTGGGGGTCAGGGTAATGCTGGCTTCATAAAAAGAGTCCTGAAGTTTTCCTTCTGCTTCAATTTTTTGAAACAGCTTCAGGAAAATAGGCATTATTTCTTCTTTGAAAGTTTGGTAGAATTCCCCAGGGAATCTGTCAGGTCCTGAGCTCTTGTTTTTTGGGAGGTTTTTGATCACTGCTTCAATCTCGTTACTAGATATCAGTCTATTCAAGTTGTCAATTTCCTCCTGGTTCAATTTTGGGAGTTTTTATAGTTTTCAAAAAATGCATCCATTTCAACTAGGTTGCTTAACTTATGGGCATATAACTGTTGATAATAACTTCTGATGATTATTTCTACTTTCTTGGTGTTAGTTGTGATCTCTCCCTTTTCATTCATAATTTTATGAATTTGGGCTTTCTCTCTTTTCTTTTGGATTAGAGTGGCCAATGGTTTATTGATCTTATTGATTCTTTCAACAAAACAGCTTCTAGTTTCACTGATACATTCTACTGTATCTCTGGTTTCTACCTCATTGATCTCTGCTCTAATCTTGATGATTTCCCTTCTTATGTGTGGGGTTGGTTTGATTTGTTGTTGAGTCTCCAGTTCTTTAAGGTATCGAGACAGCTGCTGTGTTCTGGATTTTTCCATTTTTTTGAGGGAGGCTTGGATGGCTATGTATTTCCCCCTTAAGATTGCCTTTGCCTATCCCATAGGTTTTGGACCGAAGTTTTCATTCTCATTGGTTTCCATGAATTGTTTCAGTTCTTCTTTGATCTCCTGAGTGATCCAAGCATTCTTAAGCAATGTGGTCTTTAGCTTCCAGGTGTTTGAGTTCCTTCAGAACTATTCCTTGTGATTGAGCTCCAGTTTCAAAGCATTGTGATCTGAGAATATGCAGGGAATAATCTCAGTCTTTTGGTATCAGTTGAGTCCTGATTTGTGACCCAGTATGTGGTCTATTCTTGAGAAGGTTCCATGTGCACTTGAGAAGAATGAGTATTCTGTTGTTTTAGGGTGGAATGTTCTGTATATATCTATGAGGTCCATCTGGTCCAGTGTGTCATTCAATGCTCTTTTTTCTTTATTGATTTTCTGCTTCAATGATCTGTCTATTTCTGAGAAAGGCATGTTAAGATCTCCTATTATTAATGTATTCATATCAGTATGATTCTTTATCTTGATTAACAATTTTCTTATGTAGTTAGCTGCTCCCATATTGGGGGCATAGATATTTACAATCTTTAGATCATCTTGGAGGATAGTCCCTTTAAGAATGATGTAGTGTCCTTCTGTATCTCTGACTACAGACTTTAGTTTAAAATCTAATTTAACTGATATGAGAATCGCTACCCCAGCCTTCTTTTGAGGCTCATTGGCATGAAAGATGCTTCTCCAACCCTTCACTTTCAGTCTGGGTGTACGTTTAGGTTCGAAATGGGTCTTTTGTAGACAACATATGGATGGGTCCTGTCGTTTTAACCAATCTGCAACCCTGTGCATTTTATGGGCGCATTTAGGCCATTCACATTGAGAGTGATTATTGATAGATATGATTTTATTGACATCATGTTACCTTTGAGTCTTTCTTTCTGTAGATTTTCTCTATATTTCTGTTCAATGCTATTCTTAGGATTTTCCTCTTTTATAGAACCCCCCCCTTAATATTTCCTGCAGTGTCAGCTTGGTGGTTGCATAGTCTTTTAAGCCTTGCTGGTCTTGGAAACTCTTTATCTCTCCATTCATGCTGAATGTCAGTCTTGCTGGATAAAGTATTCTTCTCATTCAATGCCCTGAATATGTCTTGCCAGTCCTTTCTGGCTTGCCAGGTCTCTGTGGACAGGTCTGACGTTATTCTGATGGGCTTTCCTCTGTAAGAAAGGAGCCTCTTTGTCCTAGTGGCTTTCAAGAGACTATACCTACAATTATGATTCCTCAATTTGACTATCAGGTGCCTTGGTGTTTTTTTGGAATGTAGATCTTGGGTGGAGACCTTTCGGCCTCTAGTACATGAATGCTGGTTCCATTCCCGAGATTAGGAAAATTTTGATGAAGAACTTGTTCGACTATATCTTCTAGACTTCTTTCTTTCTCCTCCCCTTCAGGGATTCCAATAATTCTGACGTTGGAATGTTTCATGGCATCATTTATTTCCCTTATTCTTTATTAATGGTTTCTAAAATGTTTGTTCTAGGCTTCCTCCTGATCCTTTCTCTCTATCTGTTTGTGTTTCAGATCACTAATTCTATCTTCTGTCTCAGTTACCCTAGCTTTGAGAGGATTTATATTAGATTGGAACTCCTTGAGAGCCTAACTAAAGAGATAAAGGATCTGTATTCGAGGAACAACAGAACACTCATGAATGATATTGAAGAAGACACAAAAAGATGGAAGACCATTCCATGGTCTTGGATTGGAAAAATAAACCTTGTTAAAATGTTTATACTGCCTGGAGAAATCTATACTTTTAATGCCATTCTGATCAAAATTCCACCAGTATTCTTCAAAGAGCTGGAGCAAATAATCCTAAAATTTCTATAGAACCAGAAGAGACCCCGAATCACTAAGGAAATGTTGAAAAATAAAAATAAAACTGGGGGCATCATGCTACCTGATTTCAAGCTTTACAACAAAGCTTTGATCACCAAGACAGCATGGTACTGACATAGAAACAGACACATAGACCAGTGGAACAGAGTAGACAGCCCAGATATGGACCCTCAACTCTATGGGCAAATAATCTTTGTCAAAGCAGGAAAAAATATACAGTGGAAAAAGGACAATCTCTTCAATAAATTGTGCTGGGAAAACTGGACAGCTATATGTAGAAGAATGAAACTCGACCATTCTCTTACACCATACACAAAGATAAACTCAAAATGGATAAAAGACCTCAACGTGAGACAGGAATCCATCAGACTCCTAGAGGAGAACATAGGCAGTAATCTCTTAGATATCAGCCACAGCAACTTCTTTCAAGATATGTCTCCAAAAGCAAAGGAAGCAAAAGGGAAAATAAACTTTTGGGACTTCATCAAAATCAAAAGCTTTCACACAGCAAAGGAAACAGTCAAAAAAACAAAGAGGCAACCCACGGAATGGGAGAAGATATTTGCAAATGACAGTACAGACAAAAGATCGATATCCAGGATCTATAATGAACTCCTCAATCTCAACACACAAAAAACAGACAAGCATATCAAACAATGGGCAGATGATATGAACAGAGACTTCTCCAATGAAGACATACAAATGGCTATCAGACACATGAACAAATGTTCATCATCACTAGCCCTCAGGGAGATTCAAATTAAAACCACATTGAGATATCACCTCACACCAGTTAGAATGGCCAAAATTAGCAAGACAGGAAACAACATGTGTTGGAGGGGATGTGGAGAAAGAGGAACCCTCTTACACTGTTGGTGGGAATGCAGGTTGGTGCAGCCTCTTTGGAGAACAGTGTGGAGATTCCTCAAGAAATTAAAGATAGAACTTCCCTATGACCCTGCAATTGCAGTCCTGGGTATTTACCTCAAATATACAGATGTCGTGAAAAGAAGGGTCATCTGTACCCCAATGTTTATAGCAGCAATGGCCACGGTCGCCAAACTGTGGAAAGAACTATGATGCCCTTTAACGGACGAATGGATAAGGAAGATGTGGTCCATATACACTTTGGAGTATATAATGCCTCCATCAGAAAGGATGAATACCCAACTTTTGTAGCACCGTGGACGGGACTGGAAGAGATGATGCTGAGTGAAATAAGTCAAGCAGAGAGAGTCAATTATCATATGGTTTCACTTATTTGTGGAGCGTAACAAATAGCATGGAGGACATGAGGAGTTAGAGAGGAGAAGGAGGTTGGAGTAAATTTGAAGGGGAGGTAAACCATGAGAGTCTATGGACTCTGAAAAACAATCTGAGGGTTTTGAAGGGGCGGAGGTTGGGAGGTTGGGGTACCAGGTGGTGGGTATTATAGAGGGCACAGATTGCATGGAGCACTGGGTGTGGTGAAAAAATAATGAATACTATTATGCTGAAATTAAATAAAAAATAAATTTAAAAAAATAAAATAAAATTGAATATATAACCAATAAATAAAAGCTATATCAATTGGAAAAGGAAGAAATAAAACTATCTCTATTCACAGATGTTTTGGTTATATAGAAAATTCCAAAAATTAACAAAAAGGAAAAAAAATTAGTTTTTTTTTTTAAAGCATTTTGCCATGAAAATTTCTTGTGGGATGTTCATTAAAATTTAATTAGACCTGTAAATAATAAGGCAAACACTAACCTCTTTGCTATGTTGAGTCTTCCCAGTTCATGAACTAATGTGTGTCTCCATTTATTTAGGTTTTCTTAGGTTTCTTTTAACTTTCATTGGAGTAATTGTAAATGGTATCATGTCTTAATTTTGATTTCCACAGGCAACTAATTTGTATTGACTATATACTCTCGTAAGACTTCAGAACTTAACTGCTCTATCTAAAGGCCTTATTTTGCAGATTTCTTGTTTGGTTGGTCTTTCTACATAGCCAGTCATATCATCTGCAAATAGTTATATTCATTTAATTCCAATTTATGTGCTTTTCAACATATTAATGTCATTTATATTGAAGTGTTGTTGGCTTTTTTTTTTTTGTAGACAACACGTGTCTTTTTTTTTTCTACTCTGCAATTATATGTATTTTATTTATTTTTTTTAATTATTTATTTTAGAGTGAGAGAATGTGTGCACCCATGCATGCACAGTAGGGGAGGGCCAGATGGAGAGGGACAGAGAATCTCAAACAGACTCCCTGCTGAATGTGGAGCCTGACCTGGGCCTGATCTCACCACCTTTGAGATCATGACCTCAGCCAAAATCAAGAGTCAGACACTTAACTGACTAAGCCCCTCAGGAATCCCTCTCTCTATTTTAATTGAAATATTTAGATAATTTATATATATGTATTTTATGTTAGGGCACAAATCTGCCATTTTATTGCTTGTTTTTTTTTTTTCTGTTACTCATTCTTCTGTTTCTCTTTTCTCAACTTTCTGTAGGATGAATTTTCAAGATTTGAAGACTTTTTTAGGAAGCTCTCTTGATTTATTTGCAGTATTTATATGAGTTTTGGATAGGCTTCACAGTGGTTGCTGTAGGTATTATAACACACAAGTTATCACAGTTTTCTCAGTAACCCTGTTTTACCACTTCAAGTGAGGTGTAGAAATCTTACTTCTACTTAGGTTCCTTTACCCTCTCCGTATTTTAAGTGCTAGTCTTTTGAATACAATATCAGGTGGTGTTATATTTTTTGTTTCAATCATTAAATATGATCTTAAAAATGTATTTTATGACTTTATATTTTGTTAATTTTTATCTTTAATCTTTATCCATTCATTGTTCTTTATTTCTTTAAGTAGTTCCAGGCTTCCTCTGCTGCTTTATCTTTTTTGTTCTGAGTACTTCCTTTAGCCATTCTTTAAGTAAAGTTCTCCTGGGGAGGCAAATTTTCCTTTTTCATCTGCCTGAGAATATTTCACTTCTACTTCATTATTGAAGGATATTTCCACTAGATTTAGAATGTAGGATTGAGATTTATTATATTTCAGAACTTATAAACAGCATGTCATGTTTTCTGGACTCCATGGTTTTAGATAAAAATCTATCATCCATTTTCTTTTCCTTTAAAAAACCATCAATCCCTCTTGATGTTAGCAATTTCATTATCTGAGAGCTCTGATTCAATTTAACATCTTTTAATAAATCTAGGATTCAATTTATTTCTTAGATTTATTTGCTTATTTATTTATTTGACACAGAGAGAGTGTGGGGGAATTATGCACAAGCACGAGCCTTAGGAGGGGCAGAGGGAGAAAATCTTGATGCAGACCCTTTGCCCAGTAGGGAGCCTGACCAGGGCTCCATCCCATCACCCATAAGATCATGATCTGAACCCAGACCAAGAGCTGGATAATTAACCATCCAGGTGCCCCTATAACTCAATTTTTAAAAAGCAGTCCTTGCAAAGACTTTTATCCTTATCAAAATATTTTTCTTCCAAATAATTTCATTTGAGAGAGGACAGAGAGTCAGAATTTTAATGCGTATACTTTTAACACTTTTCTTATATGTGGCACTCAGCAACAATACTAACCATTTACTAAAAAGTGCTAAATCTGTATGTGTGAGGCCTACCACAGCAGTAACATACATTAGCCTTGAAATGGTATGTGTTTTGTGGCCTCTTCTCTAAAGAGCTGATCAGTCATCCTTACTTGCATTATCCACGCAATAGTTCAGCTAGGTATGAAAGCCACATCTCCTACTGGATTTCTTTTCAGTTTTAAGAAAGTCCCTCTCTGGTACAAAGAAGCTGAACATTGTCTGTTCTTAAAACAAAAGTACCAGCTTACGGGTTAAAGGATTTTTATTGCATAGTCTACTCCTAAACCTCAAAAGACAAAAACGTCTTTTTACTTTGATCGATTCATGATACACATCTAGTTCCCTAGTTTAGATTTTTGTTCTTTCTAAAAAAATAATAATAATTTCTGTCATTTGCATTTTAATTTTGCATGTCAGTAAGTTTTTGCTGTAAAATAAATTAACCCCAAATTAGTGGCTTGAAACAATAATCATCTATATATCTTATATTTCTGTGAGTTGGACATGGATGCTGGGCTCAGATAAGTGTATTTTGTCCCTTCTGTTGGGTGCACAAATCAAATGATAGTTTAGCTGCCTGGCTAGTCCAGTATACCCCAGGTTGAATGGTTTGTCCCTGCCTCATGTGGTTTCTTCACTGAGCTAGTTCAGGCTTTTATACATGTCAGTGTTAGGGTCAGGAGGAGAAACACACTAAAAGTCTTGAAGTCCTGGCTCAGAACTGACACATTACTTCTGCCACAGGGTCTAGGGCAAAGAAAAACAATAGTCTAAAGAAACCAAAGAAGCATGGAGATAGGCTGTCCACTCTTGAGGAGTGGAGACTCAGAATCATATCATAAAGGAACTTTTACAGTGAGGAAATAAATTATGGAAAGTTTGACAATCGTGTATAGTGTTTTTTTTCACATTCTTTCATTTTTAAATGTCTATTTGTTTTAATTATTTTAAACATTATTTTAAAATTTTAAGTTATATTTTAAAGGAATAATTCTATTCATATTTTAGATTGCTGATCTTCCTATTTATTGTGTTATATGCTTATTTACTTATGTAGTTGGTAATTTTTACTGTGAAATTAAATTTCAAACAGAAATTTTATATGTAGGGAGTGTGTGTGTGTGTGTGTGTGTGTGTGTGTAGAGTGGTGGTGAAGTGGGAGAAGGGTCTCTTTCCCCATGGGATATGGAATTTTTGCTAAAGATTTTGGCTTTTTTTTTTTTTTTGGTTTTGTATTTTTCCATGTGTCCCTTAAGTTCTATGTGTCCAAAAACATTATTGGTTTTGCAAGTGTTATGAAATATTGCTCCATACTCACAAAATAAATTTATTTTCTTTCTCAAAATATCAGGCAGTGCCAATAGCCAACGTTTCTGGTATGCATTTACTAGTGTGGAAATTCTTTTAAAACTTCAGCTGATCAGACCTTTTCATTTCAGCTGCCCAATTTGAGGATATGATGATAAAATAATGGCTTCAAGCTCCTTCATAGTATTTACATCCTCAATATTTCCAAGACTTTCATGGTATCAACTGTGCATTTGTTTCTTGCCTAAATCCCACACTTTCACTTTTCTTTTTCCTGACACAAAGGAGTTTTTCTTTCTTTTACATTTAACTTTTTTTATTGTTGCTTTTGAGTTTTACTTTAAAACTTCTATGTGTTTGAAGCAGGATGGATATTCTCTATTAGCTCTCTCTAAAACTATCCCCAAATATTATGAGAAGTGTGTGTTTTGTTTTTTTTTAAGATTTTATTTATTTGTTTGACAGAGAAACACACAGAGAGGGGGAGAACACAAGCAGGAGGAGTGGGAGAGAGAGAAGTGGGCTTCCTACTGATCAGGGAGCCCAACCTGGGGCTTGATCCCAAGTGATCCCATTATCCTTTGATCTCTGGGATCATGACCTGAGCCAAAGGGAGATACTTAACAACTGAGCCACACTGGCACCCCATGAAAAGTCTTTTTAAATGATCTCTGTGTTCAGTGTGGGGCTTGAGCTCACAACCCAAGATCAAGAGTCACAAACTCTACTGCCTGAATTAATCAGACACCCTGTGAGAAGTGTTTTTGTTTGTTTGCTTGTTTTTTTTTAAAGATTTTATTTATGTATTTGACAGAGAGAGACCACAAGTAGGCAGAGAGGCAGGCAGAGAGAGAGAGGAGGAAGCAGGCTCCCTGCTGAGCAGAGAGCCCAATGCGGGACTTGATCCCAGGACCCTGAGATCATGACCTGAGCCAAAGGCAGTGGCGTGACCCACTGAGCCACCCAGGCACCCCTGTTTGCTTGTTTTTAACTGTACACTCATCAGTATTATAAGACATTCATTCATTAGTAATAGTGAATCATTATGAAAGTTGACCTTAGTGTTTTTAAATAAACCATCCATGCCTGTCTTAAACATTAGGTAGTCCTTCCATTTTAAGTGAATCCTTAGGTTTTTATCAATAAACATGTCTCATTAGGAAAAAGACATTATCTCCTTTAGGTACTGTGGCCTTGAAGTCATATTAAAGCTCTGGGCCACTATACCTGGTTGAACTACTTTTAAAAAATTCTGAGTATCTCTATTGACATAGCCCTTATAGATTGCTCTCTCAATATCAGAAGTATTTTGCAAACCAACAGAGCTGTCTTTTATATGTACAGAGATTCCACAGGTTGGTAGTTTGTTTTTTTTTTTCAATTTATTTATTTTCAGAAAAACAGTATTCATTATTTTTTCACCACACCCAGTGCTCCATGCAATCCGTGCCCTCTATAATACCCACCACCTGGTACCCCAACCTCCCACCCCCCCGCCACTTCAAACCCATAGGATTGTTTTTCAGAGTCCATAGTCTCTCATGATTCACCTCCCCTTCCAATTTACCCCAACTCCCTTCTCCTCTCTAACACTCCTTGACCTCTATGATATTTGTTATGCTCCAAAAATAAGTAAAACCATATGATAATTGACTCTCTCTGCTTGACTTATTTCACTCAGCATCATCTCTTCCAGTCCCATCCATGGTGCTACAAAACTTGGGTATTCATCCTTTCTGATGGAGGCATAATACTCCGTAGTGTATATGGACCACATCTTCCTTATCCATTCGTCCGTTGAAGGGCATCTTGGTTCTTTCCACAGTTTGGTGACCGTGGCCATTGCTGCTATAAACATTGGGGTGCAGATGACCCTTCTTTCCACGACATCTGTATCTTTGGGGTAAATACCCAGGAGTGCAATTCCAGGGTCATAGGGAAGTTCTACTTTTAATTTCTTGAGGAATCTCCACACTGTTCTCCAAAGAGGCTGCACCAACTTGGATTCCCACCAACAGTGTAAGAGGGTTCCCCTTTCTCCACATCCTCTCCAACACATGTTGTTTCCTGTTTTGTTAATTTTGGTCATTCTAACTGGTGTGAGGTGATATCTCAATGTGGTTTTAATTTGAATCTCCCTGAGGGCTAGTGATGATGAACATTTGTTCATGTGTCTGATAGCCATTTGTATGTCTTCATTGGAGAAGTATCTGTTCATATCTTCTGCCCATTGTTTGATATGATTGCCTGTTTTGTGTGTGTTGAGATTGACGAGTTCATTATAGATCCTGGATATCAGCCTTTTTTCTGTACTTTCATTTGCAAATATCTTCTCCCATTCCATGGGTTGCCTCTTTGTTTTTTTGACTGTTTCCTTTGCTGTGCAGAAGCTTTTGATTTTGATGAAGTCCCAAAGTTTATTTTCCCTTTTGTTTCCTTTGCTTTTGGAGACATATCTTGAAAGAAGTTGCTGTGGCTGATATCGAAGAGATTACTGCCTATGTTCTCCTCTAGGATTCTAATGGATTCCTGTCTCACATTGAGGTCTTTTATCCATTTTGAGTTTATCTTTGTGTATGGTGTAAGAGAATGGTCGAGTTTCATTCTTCTACATATAGCTGTCCAGTTTTCCCAGCACCATTTATTGAAGAGACTGTCTTTTTTCCACTGTATATTTTTTCCTGCTTTGTCAAAGATTAATTGACCATAGAGTTGAGGGTCCATATCTGGACTGTCTACTCTGTTCCACTGGTCTATGTGTCTGTTTTTATGCCAGTACCATGCTGTCTTGGTGATCACAGCTTTGTAGTAAAGCTTGAAATCAGGTAGCATGATGCCCCCAGTTTTATTTTTATTTTTCAACATTTCCTTAGCGATTTGGGGTCTCTTCTTATTCCATACAAATTTTAGGATTATTTGCTCCAGCTCTTTGAAGAATACCAGTGGAATTTTGATCGGAATGGCATTAAAAGTATATATTGCTCTAAGCAGTATAGACATTTTAACAATGTTTATTCTTCTGATCCAAGAGCATGGAATGGTCTTCCATCTTTTTGTGTCTTCTTCAATTTCTTTCATGAGTGTTCTGTAGTTCCTCGATTACAAATCCTTTACCTCTTTGGTTAGGTTTATTCCCAGGTATCTTATGGTTCTTGGTGCTATAGTAAATGGAATTGATTCTCTAATTTCCCTTTCTGTATTTTCTTTGTAGTGTATAAGAAAGCCACTGATTTCTGCACATTGACTTTGTATCCTGCCATGTTGCCGAATTGCTGTATGAGTTCTAATAGTTTGGGGGTGGAGTCTTTTGGGTTTTCCATATAAAGTATCATGTCATCTGCGAAGCGAGAGAGTTTGACTTCTTCATTTCCAATTTGGATACCTTTTATTTCTCTTTGTTTTCTGATTGCTGTTGCTAGGACTTCTAATACTATGTTGAACAAGAGTGGTGAAAGTGGGCATCCTTGTCTTGTTCATGATCTCAATGGGAAGGCTACAAGCTTTTTCCCATTGAGGATGATATTTGCTGTGGGTCTTTCATAGATAGATTTGATGAAGTTCAGGAATGTTACCTCTATCCCTATACTTTGAAGTGTTTTAATTAGGAACGGATGCTGGATTTTGTCAAATGCTTTTTCTGCATCAATTGAGAGGACCATGTGGTTCTTCTCTCCTCTCATATTAATTTGTTGTATCACATTGATTGATTTGCGAATGTTGAACCATCCTTGGTAGTTTTAATTAACCTTCCTTTTGGAGTTTCTTACAGTGGAAACTTAGATTATTGATTTTAGATCTTATTTTTCTTCTTATCTAATCTATGCATTCAATTTATAAATTTCCTTTTAAACACTGTTTTTACTGCATCTTACAAATTTGGGTAAGTTGTCATTGTATTCTCATTTAGTCAAAATATTTTAAAATTTCTCTTGAAGTTACTTCTCTGACTTGTGTTATTTGGAAATGTGTTGTTTAATGTCCATTTGCTTTGGTGATTTTCCAGTTTCCTTTCTGTTATTGATTTCTACTTTAAATTCATTGTGTCCTATTTTTTTAATTAGTTGTTTCTTTAAGTTAAATGTTACAGATAAGTATTTTTTTATTTAGCCCATTTTTATTTTCATCTTATTTATTTTCATAAATTTAGTGTAATTGGCATATAACATTGTATTAGCTTCAAGTGTACAACATATAATTTTATATTTGTATATATTTTGAAATGATCACCAGAATATTTCTAATTAACATCCATGACCACAAAAACATTTTTTTATTGTGCTGAAGACATTTAAGATCCACTCCCTTAGCAACTTTCAAGTATACAATAGAGTATTCCTAACTATAGACACTCCACTCCACATATATTACTTCCCATGACTTTTTATTTCATATAAATATGACATTTATTTCATAGTTGGATTTTTTTACTTTTTAACACCCTTCACTCATTTTGCCCACCCCCACCACACTTTTCTTTACTTCTGGCAACCACTGGTCTATTTTCGGTATGCATGAGCTCAGATTTTTATTGTTTTTGTTTTGTTCCTAGATATATATAGAGAGAATATACATATTCTCTCTATATATATTTAAATTAATATTTATTTATTTGAATATATATTTAAATAAAATACATAATTAAAAATATAATTGATTTCCCTCTGAATATGTTAAGTAAAACTTATCTTAAATTTAAACGTCATGAAGTCCCTGGGTGACTCAATCAGTTAAATGTCTGCCTTTGTCTCAGGTCATGATCCTAGGGTCCTTGGACCCTGCATTGGGTTCCTTGATCCAAGAGGAACCTGCTTCTCCCTCTCCCTTTGCTGCATCTGTGGCCACTTTTCCTGCTTGTGCTCACTCTCTCCCTCTTTGTCAAATAAATAAATAAAATATTAAAAAAATTAAATATAATAAGTTAGATAATCTTTTTTGTCTTATTTTTTAAAACATTTTTTTAGAAAATTTCATTTATTTATTTGACAGAGAGATCACAAGAAGACAGAGAGGCACACAGAGAGAGAGGGAGAAGCAGGCTCCCAGCTGAGCAGAGAGCCTGATATGCAGCTCAATCCCAGTACCCTGAGATCATGACCTGTGCCGAAGGCAGAGGCTTAATCCCCTGAGCCACCCAGGCACCCCTTTTTTGTTGTTTTTAATAAGTAAAATAAAACTTATTTATTATTTATTATTTATTTACTGATTATTTTTTCTTTCACTGTACTTCATTTATTTATGTTAGTTCCATGGTTTTATTTAAACTTCATTTAGATAACTACAGTGTAATATTTCAGGTGTAGAATTTAGTGATTCATTACTTACATACAACACCTAGTGCTCATCCAAGTGCTTCTTTAATATCCATCACCCATCTAACGCATCCCCTCCTACTCACTTCCCTTTCAGCAACCCCCAGTTTGTTTTATATAATTAAGAGTTTGTTATATGGTTTGCCTCTCTTTTTTCCCTCTTTATTTCATCTGTTTTGTTTCCTAAATTCCACATATAAGTGAAATTTATATAATCATATTATAGCTATATAATAATATATTGTAACATATACAAAATAATATATTGTAATCCCATATAACCTTATTATAACCATATAACTATTCTATAAATCATATTGTGTTTTTCTTTCTCTGATTAACTAATATTATTTAACATAATACTAACTCTGTCCACATCATTGCAAATTGCAAGACTTCATTCTTTTTGATGCTAAGTAATATTTTATTGTATGAATACACATACCACTTCTTCTTTATCCATTAATCAGTTGATGGACATTTGGGCGCTTTCCATAATTTGTTTATCGTTGATATGCTGTATAAACATCGGGATGCATGATTCCCTTAAAATCAGTATTTTTGCATCCTTTAGGTAAAATACCTAATAGTGCAATTGCTGGGTTGTAGGGTAGTTCTACTTTTTCATTTCTGAGGAACCTCCATACTATTTTCCAGAGTGGTTGTACCAGTTTGCATCCCCACCAACAGCAAGAAGGTTTACCTTTCTCCACATTCTAGCCAACATCTGTTGTTGCCTGTGTTAATTTTAGCCATTCTGATGGGTGTCAAGTGATATATCTTTGTAATTTTGATTTGTCTTTCCCTGATGATAAGTGATGTTAAGCATCTTTTCATATATCTGTAAGCCATTGGTAATTATTCTTGGGAAAAATGTCTATTCATGTCTTTTGCCCATTTTTAAATTGGATTAATCATTTTATTTTATGAGTGTTGAGTTTTCTTAACATATTTTGGATATTAACCCTTTATCAGATATGTCATTTGCAAATATCTTCAATTCTGAAGGTTGTCTTTTAGTTTTCTAGATTATTTACTTCACTGTGCTGGAGATTTTATCTTGATGAAGTCCCAATATTTCATTTATTATTTTGTTTCCCTTGTCTTAAGAGATGTACTAGCAAGAAGATCATATGGTTATTGTCAAAGAGGTTACTGCTTGTGTTCTTCTCTAGGGTTTTGATGGTTTCTTATCACATTTAGATTTTTAATACATTTAAAATTTATTTTTTTGTATATGAAATAAGAAAATTGTCCAGTTTCAATTTTTTTGTATGTTCTGTCCAGTTTTCCCAACACCATTTGTTGAAGAGACTATTTTCTTTCCACTCGATATTCCTTCTTGCTTTGTCAAAGATTAGTTGGTCATATAGTTGTGGGTCCATCTCTGGCTTCTCTTTTCTGTTCCATTGATTTATGTATCTGTTGATATGGTGGCACTAAAATGTCTTGATGACTGCAGTTTTGTAATGTACCATGAAGTCTGGAATTGTGCTGTCTCTGGTTTTGCTTTTCTTTTTCAAAATTGCTTTCCCTATTTGGTGTCTTGTGTTACATATAAATTTTTGTATTATTTGTTCCAGCTTTATGAAATATACTTTTTGTATTTTGATAATGATTGCATTAAGTATGTAAATAGCCTTAGGTAATAGAGACGTTTTATTAATATTTGTTCTCCAAATCTATGAGCATAGAACATTTTTCCATTTCTTTGTCTCATCTTCAATTTATTTCATAAGTGTTTTATAATTTCTGGAATACAGATCTTTTACCTCTTTGATTATGTTTATTCCTAGGTATCTATGGATTTTGGTGCAAATGTAAACGTGATCGATTCCTTAACTTCTCTTTCTGCTTCTTCATTATTGGTGTAAAGAAATGCCACAGATCTCTGTAGATTGGTTTTGTATCTTGTGACTTTACTGAATACATGTCTCAGTTCTAGCTATTTTCTGGTGGAATCTTTTGGCTTTTCTACATAGAGTGTCATGCCATCTGCAAATAGTGAAAGTTTGACTTCTTCTTTGCTAATTTGGTATCTTTTATTTCTTTTACTGTCCAATTACTGAGGCTAAGACTTCTAGTACTATGCTAAGTAACAGGGGTGAGGGTGAATATCCCTGTCTTATTCCTGACCGTAAAGGAAAACTGCCATTTTTCCCCATTGAGGATGATATTAGCTGTGGTTGTTTTATATATGACCTTATTTGGTTGAAGTATGTTCCCTCTATCCCTACTTTGTTGACAGCTTTTATAAAAAACAGGTGCTATATTTTGTTAAATGCTCCTTATGCATCTATTGAGAGGATCATATGATTTGCATCCTTTCTTTTAATAATAGGGTGTATCTTGTTGATTGATTTGTGAATATATGTATACCCTTGCAACCCTGGAATGAATGTCACTTGAGTATGCTACTGTTGAATTCAATTTGTTAGCATTTTATTGAGAATTTTTGAATCCATTTGCATCAGGAATATTGGCCTATAGCTCTGTTTTTCAACGGAGTCTTTTTCAGGTTTTGGAATCAAGAAAATGCTGGCCTCATAGAATGAGTTTGGAATTTTTTCTTTCATTTCTTTCTTTCTTTATTTTTAGAGGTGTGAGAAGGATAGATATTAACTTTTCTTTAAATGTTTAGAAAAATTCTCCTGGGAATCCATCTGGCCCTGGACTTTTGTTTGTTGGGAGATTTTTGATAATTGATTCAATTTATTTGTTGTTTATTGGTCTTTTTAAGTTTTCTATCTCTTGTTTTCAGTTTTGGTAATTTATGTATTTCTAGGAATTTATCCATTTCTTCCAGATTGCCCAATTTGTTGGCATATATTTTTCATAATATTCTCTTATGATTGTATATATTTCTGTGGTGTTAGTTGTGATCTCTATTCTTATTTATGGTTTTATTTATTTAGTTCCTTTCTTTTTTATTTTTGATTAGTCTGGCTAGGGGTTTATCAACGTTACTAATTCTTTCAAAGAACCAGCTCCTGGTTTCATTGATCTGTTCTGCTGATTTTTGTTTGCTGGTTTCAATATCATTTTTTCCTGCTCTAATATTTACTATTTTCCTTCTGCTAGCTCCAGCCTTCATTTCTTATTTTATTATCTAGCTCCTTGAGGTGTAAGGTTAGGTTGTGTATTTGGGATTTTCCTTGCTTCTTAAGGTAGGCCTGTATTGCTGTATACTTTCATCTTAGGATTGCTTTTGTGCATCCCAAAGGTTTTGGT
Source organism: Mustela nigripes (assembly GCF_022355385.1). Taxonomy (NCBI): domain Eukaryota; kingdom Metazoa; phylum Chordata; class Mammalia; order Carnivora; family Mustelidae; genus Mustela; species Mustela nigripes. The sequence goes on along the minus strand of NC_081565.1, from coordinate 56,258,918 downwards.
CTTTTGGACTGTTATGTTTACAATTTCATCTGTGTATGTATGTATGTATATATGTATATACTTCTTTTTTAACTTCTTTAGTAGAATGCTCATTAGCCTCCATTTATTTGTGACATTTTTCTTTTTTTTTTAATTGGCTTCAAGTTTTATAATTTTGCGATGAAAAAATATGCATAGTATGATCTCAATCTTTCTGTACTCGTTGAGGCATGATTTGGGACCCAGAATATAATCTATTCTGGAGAATGTCTTATGTATATTTGAAAAAAAAAGTATATTCTGCTGCTTTAGGAGACAATGATCTCAATATATCTGTTAAACACATCTGGCCCAATGTGTCATTAAAAGTCATTGTTTCTTTGCTGAATTTCTGCTTAGATAATCTATCCCTTGATGTAATCTGGGTGTTAAAGTCCCCTACTATTATTGTATTGTTATCAATGAGTTCCTTTATGTTTATTATTAATTGTTTTATATATTTGGGTGTGCCGTATATTTACAATTGGAGGTATAACTATTACAACTATTAGATCTTATGGATAGATCCCTTTATTATGATGCAGGGTTCTTCTTCATCTCTTGTGACAGTCTTTGGTTTAAATCTAGTTTGCCTGATATAAGTGTTGTTGCTCCAGCTTTCATTTGATATCCATTTGTATGGTAAGTATTTCTACATCCCCTCATTTTCAATCTACTGTTGTCTTTAGGTCTAAAATGGTCTTTTTTAGGCAGTATATATTTAATCCATTCTGACACCCTATGACTTTTGATTGGAGTGCTTAGTTCATTTACATTCAGGTTAATTATTGATAGACATGAATTTAGTGCTATTTTATTACTTGTTTTATAATTATCTCTGGAGATTTTGTTTGCTCCTTTCAAGTCTTTGTTTCTTTTGGTCTTTCTTCCCACTCTTTCCCACTAAAGGGAAAATATTAAAAATAAAATATTAAAATTTCTTGCAAGGCTGATTTAGTGTCCACAACTCCTTTAGTTTTTGTTTATCTGGGAAAGTATTTATTTCTCCTTCTATTCTGAATGATAGCCTTGCTAGATACAATATTTTTGACTGCATACTTTTCCCACTGAGCATGTTGGATATGTTATGCCCTTTCTTCTGGCTTGCCAAATTTCTGTGAAAAAATCTGAAACTAAATTTTTTTGTCTAAGGTTAACAACTTCTTTTGTCTTGTGCTTTTAGAATTTTCTCTTTATCTCTATATTTTGTAAATTTAACTACACTATGCCTTGATATTGGCCTACTTTTGTTGATTGTAATGGAAGTTCTTCATGCCTCTTGAATTTTTATGTCTATTTTCTTCTCCCATTTAGGGATGTTTTCATCCTTAATTTCCTCAATGTTTCTACCCCCTTTTCCCTCTCTTCTTCTGGGACTATTGTGATATGAGGGTTATTACACTTCATTTAATCACTGAGTTCTACATTTGTGATCTAATATTTTTCTTTCCTTCTTTAATTCAGCTCATTCTCCATAATTTTGTCTTTTATGTCACTTATTTGTTCCTCTGCTTCTTCCATCATTTTGGTCGTTACATGCAGTCAGTTTCAAATCTTGGTTATTGTGTTTTTAATTTGGCCTGACTAGTATATAGTCCTTTTATCTCTGCAATAAGAAACTTCCTGGTGACTTCTCTTGATTTCCTTAAACACAGCGAGTATTCTTATGATAGTTGCTTTGAATTCTGGATCAGCCATATTACTTATGTCTGTTTTGATTAGATCCCTCACAGTGACCCTTTTTTATTGTTTCATTTGGGATGAATTCCTCCATACTGGCATTTTGTCTAGGTCTCTTTTAGGAAAGCCTGTTGTGTTTCCTGTTCCTGAGAGTAATGGCTTTATGAAAAAGAGGTTACATACTGTCCAAGGCCTAGTGTTTCAGAAGTGTTTCTTAAGTATGCTCAGACACTTTGGTGCTGTGTTTTGTCTGCTTTTTTCCTCAGGCTGGTCCTCTGTGGAGTTTCTCCTTGCCTGCAGTGGAGAGTGCTTGGACCTTGGCAGATTTTAACTAGGTGTGCTCATATCTGCTTGTTAGAAGAAAATTGATGCTTTTTCCACTAGAGTTGAAGGTCTTCAGAAATCTATGGTCAGTAGATATGATATGTGTACTGGGTGGGGGATAGTTTGTGCTGGTCCTCTGGGAGGTGGGACGGGCTGCATTGGTTCTCTGGCATTCTGGCCTGAGAAAAGCTGTCCCAGCAGATTGCAGGGGAGTGGACTTTCATGTGAACAGTTTAGGCAGCCAGTGTTGGGCTTGTATTACTTACTGAAGTTAGTTTATGCTGAGGAGAAAGTGAAGGAAATGATGCCTGCCAGCTCTCTTATCTTGGAAAGGCAATACTTCCTCTCCCAGATGCACCCCAAGAAGAGGGAACTGCCTCTCCCAGTGAGTCCCAGGGGATCCTCAGATTGTGCCATCTGACCCCAGGCTATCTTCCCTATTTCTCCAGAAGAGCACTGTAACACACTCAGAACTCCACAGGAGCCATGCTTTGGACTTCTAAAATTCCAGTCTTTGAGTTTCATTGGTTATAAAAACTCATCAATATCACTCTCTCTCATTTTCCCAATCAATGACTTTGGGGAAGTATTTTCCCTGTAGTTCTCTTTCTCTCTCTCTCTATCCCTCTCTCTCTCTCCTGCCTCTCTCCATGACCAGGACTACTTCCCCTCCACACACTCAAGATCCATTTTTCCCCCAAACCATATATGTGCACCTCCTACCTTCCACAATTTGGCCTCTTCTCTCCCTCTAGTTGTGCATTTTGTTCGGTCAGTCCTCAGATCAATTTCTTGGGTATGCAGAATGATTTGGTGTTTCTCTAGCTGTATTCAAGGTATCTTCTGCTACTCTATCACCTAAGCTCCAGGTCTGAATGCTTCCTATTCTTTTAAATTTGTAAAGGTATCTTATGATTTATAACGCGGTCTTTCTTGGTGAATGATCCATGTGAATTTGAGAAGAATGTGTATTCCTCTGTTATTGGATGAAGTAGTGTTTAGATTCAAATTTACTTATTGATGGTATTTTCAATTTAACTATGTCCTTCCTTATTTTCTCTCTAAAGGGTCTGTCAGTTGTTGAGAGGAGGGTGTTGATGTTTCTTTCATTTCTTTTTTTTTCATTTTTTAAATTTTACTTTATATTTATTTTTTTATTTTTTAAAGAGTTTATATTCTTATTTATTTATTTATTATAAACATGCAATGTATTTTTATCCCCAGGGGTACAGGTCTGTGAATCATGAGGTTTACACACTTCACAGCACTCACCATAACACATACCCTCCCCAATGTCCATAACCCCACCCTTCTCTCCCGACACTCCCCCCCCAGCATGTCCATAACCCTACCCCACTCTCCCAACACTGCTTCCCCCCGCAACCCTCAGTTTGTTTTGTGAGATTAAAAATCACTTATTATTTGTCTCCTTCCCATTCCCATCTTGTTTCATTTATTCTTTTCCTACCACCCAAACCCCCCATGTTGCATCTCCAATTCCTCACATCAGGGAGGTCATATGATAGTTGTCTTTCTCCAATTGACTTATTTTGCTAAGCATAATACCCTCTAGTTCCATCCACGTCATCTCAACTGGCAAGATTTCATTTTTTTGATGGCTGCATAGTATCCCATTGTATGTATATACCACATCTTCTTTAGCCATACCTCTGTTGATGGACATCTAGGTTCTTTCCATAATTTGGCTATTGTGGACATTGCTGCTATAAACATTCAGGTGTACATACCCTTCATATCACTACATTTGTATCTTTAGGATAAATACCCAGTAGTGCAATTGCTCTTTTCAACTTTTTGAGGAACGTCCGCACTGTTTTCCAGAGTGGTTGCACCAGCTTGCATTCCCACCAACAGTGTAGGAGGATTCCCCTTTCTTTGCATCCTTGCCAGCATCTGTCATTTCCTGACTTGTTAATTTTAGCCATTCTGACTGGTGTGAGGTGGTATCTCATTGTGGTTTTGATTTGTATTTCTCAGATGCCAAGTGATGTGGAGCACTTTTTCATGTGTCTGTTGGCCATCTGGATGTCTTCTTTGCAGAAATGTCTGTTCATGTACTCTGCCCATTTCTTGATTGGATTATTTGTTCTTTGGGTGTTGAGTTTGCTAAGATCTTTATAGATTTTGGACAGTAGCCCTTTATCTGATATGTCATTTGCAAATATCTTCTCCCATTCTGTCAGTTGTCTTTTGGTTTTGTTAACTGTTTCCTTTGCTGTGCAAAAGCTTTTGATCTCGATGAAATCCCAATAGTTCATTTTTGCCCTTGTCTTTGGCAATGTTCCTAGGAACAAGTTGCTGTGGCTGAGGTCGAAGAGGTTGCTGCCTGTGTTCTCCTCAAGGATTTTGATGGATTCCTTTATCACATTGAGGTCCTTTATACATTTTGAGTATATTTTTATGTGTAATGTAAGGAAATGGTCCAATTTCATTTTTGTGCATGTGGCTGTCCAATTTTCCCAACACCATTTGTTGAAGAGGCTTTTTTCCATTGGATATTTTTTCCTGCTTTGTCGAAGATTAGTTGACCATAGAGTTGAGGGTCTATTTCTGGGCTCTCTATTCTGTTACATTGATCTATGTGTCTGTTTTTGTGCCAGTACCATGCTGTCTTCATAATGACAGCTTTGTAATAGAACTTGAAGTCCGGAATTGTGATGCCACCAACTTTGGCTTTCTTATTCAATATTTCTTGGTTATTCGAGGTCTTTTCTGGTTCTATATAAATTTTAGGATTATTTGTTCCATTTCTTTGAAAAAAAATGGATGGGATTTTGATAGGGATTGCATTAAATTTGTAGATTGCTTTAGGTAGCATAGACATTTTCACCATATTTATTCTTCCAATCCAGGAGCATGGAACATTTTTCCATTTCATTGTGTCTTCTTTAATTTCTTTCATGAAAATTTCTTTCATGAAAACTTCTTTATAGTTTTCTGAATATAGATTCTTTGCCTCCTTGGTTAGGTTTATTCCTAGGTATCTTATGGTTTGGGGTACAATTGTAAAAGGGATTGACTCCTTAATTTCTCTTTCTTCTGTCTTGTTGTTGGTGTAGAGAAATGCAACTGATTTCTGTGCATTGATTTTACATCCTGACACTTTACTGAATTCCTGTACAAGTTCTAGGAGTTTTTGGAGTGGAGCCTTTTGGGTTTTCCACATATAGTATCATAACATCTGCAAAGAGTGATAGTTTGACTTCTTCTTTGCCGATTTGGATACCTTTAATTTCTTTTTGTTGTCTGATTGCTGATGCTAGGACTTCTAGTACTATGTTGAATAGCAGTGATGATAATGAACATCCTTGCTGTGTTCCTGACCTTAGCAGAAAATCTTTCAGTTTTTCTCCATTGAGGATAATATTTTTGGTGTGTTTTTCATAGATGATTTTAATGGTATTGAGGTATGTTCCCTCTTTCCCTACACTCTGATGAGTTTTGATCAGGAGGGGATGCTGTACTTTGTCAAATGCTTTTTCAGCATCTATTGAGAGTGTCATATGTTTCTTGTTCTTTCTTTTATTAATGTATTGTGTCACATTGATTGATTTGTTGATGTTGAGCCAAACTTGCAGCCCTGGAATAAATCCCACTTGGTCATGATGAATAATCTTTTTAATGTACTGTTGGATCCTATTGACTAGTATTTTGGTGAGAATTTTTAAATCTATATTCATCAAAGATATTGGTCTGTAATTCTCTCTTTTGATGGGATTCTTGTCTGGTTTTGGGATCAAGGTGATGCTGGCCTCATAAAATGAGTTTGGAAGTTTATTTCCAAGTTTATTTCTATTATTTAATTTCTATTTTTTGGGAACATTTTCAGGAGAATAGGTATTAATTCTTCTTTAAATGTTGGTAGAATTCCCCTCGGCACTTGTCTGGCCCTGGGCTTTTGTTTGTTTGGAGATTTTTGATTCCTGTTTCAATCTCCTTACTGGTTATGGGTCTGTTCAGGTTTTCTATTTCTTCCTGGTTCACTTGTGGTAGTTTATTTGTCTCTAGGAATGTGTCAAATTTTTTGGCATAGAGTTGTTCAAATATGCTCTTATAATCGGTTGTATTTCTTTGGTGTTGGTTGTGATATCTCCTCTTTCATTCATGATTTTATTTTTTTCGGTGTTTTCTATTTTCTTCTTCATATGTCGGGCCAGGGGTTTATCAATCTTATTAATTCTTTCAAAGAACCAGCTCCTAGTTTCGTTGATTTGTTCTATTGTTTTTTTTTTTTTTTTCTATTTCTTTTATTTCTGCTCTGATCTTTATGATTTCTCTTCTGCTGGGTTTAGGGTTTCTTTGTTGTTCTTTCTCCAGCTCCTTTAGGTGTAGGGTTAGGTTGTGTACTTTAGACCTTTCTTGTTTCTTGAGAAAGGCTTGTACCACTATATATTTTCCTCTCAGGACTGCCTTTGTTGTGTCCCACAGATTTTGAATAATTGTGTTTTCATTATGATTTGTTTCCATGATTTTTTTCAGTTCTTCTTTAATTTCCTGGTTGACCCATTCATTCTTTAGAAAGATGCTGTTTAGTTTCCATATATTTGGGTTCTTTCCAAATATCTACTTGTGATTGAGTTCTAGCTTCAGAGCATTTTGGTCTGAAAATATTCAGGGAATGATACCAATCTTTTGATACCAGTTGAGTCTTGGTTTGTGACCCAATATGTGTTCTATTCTGGAGAATGTCCCATGTGCACTAGAGAAGAATGTGTATTCTGTAAATTTGGGATGAAATATTCTGAATATATCTGTGATGTCCATCTGGTCCAGTGTGTCATTTAAGGCCTTTATTTCCTTGTTTATCTTTACTTGGATGATCTGTCCATTTCAATGAGGGGAGTGTTAAAGTCCCCTACTATTATTGTATTATTGTCGATGTATTTCTTTGATTTTGTTATTATTTGGTGTGTGTAGTTGGATGCTCCTATGTTAAGGGCATAGATACTTAAAATTGTTTAATCTTCTTGTTGTACAGACCCTTTGAGTATGATATAGTGTCCTTCCTCATCTTTTATTATAGTCTTTGGCTTAAAGTCTAATTGTTCTGACATAAGGATTGCCACCCCAGCTTTCTTCTGATGTCTATTAGCATGATAAATTCTTTTCCACCCCCTCACTTTAAATCTGGAGGTGACTTCAGGTCTAAAATGAGCTACTTATAGGCAGCATATTGATGGTTTTTTTTTTTTTTTAATCCATTCTGCTACCGTGTGTCTTTTGATTGGGGCATTTAGCCCATTTACATTCAGGCTAACTATTGAGAGATATGAATTTAGTGCCATTGTATTGCCTGTAAGGTGACTGTTCCTGTATATTGTCTGCTCCTTTCTGATCTACTAGTTTTATGCTCTCTGTTTACTTAGAGGACCCCTTTCAATATTTCCTGTAGAGCTGGTTTGGTGCTTGCAAATTCTTTCAGTTTTTTTTTTTTTTTTTTTTTTTTTTTTTTTGTCCTGGAAGCTTTTTATCTCTCCTTCTATTTTCAATGATAGCCTAGCTGAATATAGTATTCTTGGCTTCATGTTTTACTCGTTTAGTGCTCTGAAAATATCATGCCAGTTCTTTCTGGCCTGCCAGGTCTCTGTGGATAGGTCAGTTTCCAAGCTAATGTTTTTACCCTTGTATGTTACAGTTCTTTTCCCAGGCTGCTTTCAGCATTTTCTCTTTGTCTCTAAGACTTGTAAATTTTACTATTAGTTGACGGAGTGTGGATCTATTCTTATTGATTTTGAGGGGGGGTTCTCTGCACCTCCTGGATTTTGATGCATGTTCCTTTTGCCATATTAGGGAAATTCTCTACAATATTTCTCTCCAATATACTTTCTGCTCCTCTCTCTCTTTCATCTTCTTCTGGAAACCTAGTTATTCTAATGTTGTTTCTTCTTATGCTATCACTTACCTCTCAAATTCTCCCCTCATGGTCCAGTATTTATTTTTCTCTCTTTTGCTAAGTTTCTTTATTCTCTGTCATTTGGTCTTCTATGTCACTAATTCTTTCTTCTGCCTCATTTTTCCTAGCAGAAAGAACCTCCATTTTTTTATTGCACCTCATTAATAGTTTTTTTTTTTTTAAATTTCAACTTGGTAAGATTTAGTTCTTTTATTTCTCCAGAAAGGGCTTTTATCTCTCTAGAGAAGGTTTCTCTAATATCTTCCATGCTTTTTCAAGCCTTGCTAGAATCTTGAGAATTGCCATTCCAAACTCTAGATCTGTCATATTACCAATGTCTGTATTGATTAAGTCCCAAGTCTTTGGTATTGCTTCTTATTCGTTTTTTTTTTTTTTTGTTTTGTTTTTTGTGGTGAGTTTTTCTCCCTTGTCTTTTTGTCCACATAAGAATATATGAAGGAGGAAATAAAATATTAAAAGGGAGGCAAAGACCCCAGGAAAATGTGCTTTAACCAAATCCAAAGATACCCCAAATCTTGGGCGGGTGAGAAAGAGGATAAAAAGAAGGTCAGAAAAAAGAAATTTAAAAAAGAGAAAACAAATTTTAAAGAATATAAAAAAGAGAAAAAAATATATGTATATATTAGACTGGTGCCTAGAACAGGGTCACCCACTTAATTTTGGGAGTATTTTGGTCTCCTAGAAGAAAGTACCTCCCAGAATTTTAAAGAATGAAAAACATATATAAGGTTAAACACAATGAAGGGATAGAATATGCCTATAAAAATGAAAAAAAAAATTTCTAAAAAAGGATTTGATAAAGTAAGTTGTTTAGGAGAATAAAGAAAAAAAAAGTGGAGAGATTTTGCTCAGGCTGGAGACTAGAATAAGCCTGCAGCTAGATTTAGGGTATATTTTGATCTATTATGGGAAGTTTTACCCCAAATTTTTAGAAGAAAAACCCTATGTGTATACAGAAAATAAAATTAGATACATTAAATGATAAAATATGATTATAATAATGAAAGTTCAAAAAAGATTATCAATATTATTTTTTTAATGAAAGGTATTGTTAAGATAACCTAGTTAAAAAAATGTTAAAAGAGGAAAGGGTAAACCTTAAAAAACAATTTAGAAGATGAAAAAAAAATAAAATGAAAAATAATTAAATTAACTTCAAGACTAAGAAATCATAGGGAGAAAGCCACGAATTCCATGCTTTGCTTTCTCCTCCTCCGGAATTCCGCTGTTCTTCTTGGTAAGTGACCTTGATTCTTGCTGGATTTCTTGTTGATCTTCTGGGGTAGGGGCCTGTTGTAGCAATTTTCAAGTGTCTTTGCCCTTGGCGGAATTGCACTGCCCTTACCAGCGGCCTGCTTAGTAATCCGCTCGGGTTCGCTTACGGGAGCTTTTGTTCCCTGAATGCTTTCAGGAGAGTTCCGGAGGACAGGAATGAAAATGGCTGCTTCCCATCTCTGGCCAGAGGAGCCAAGAGCTCGGGGCCCCACTCCTCAGTGCACCCTCAGAGGAAAGCACTCAATCACTCCCATCTCCCTGGCCTCAGGCTGTGCTGTAAGCTCATCCAGCCTGTGACTGGTTGAAGGTAACCCTGAGATGAGAGCTCACTCCTTGGCTCTGTATCTGTAGCCAGCTTCCCCATTCTAATACCTGTGAGCTCTGCAACACTCAAGACACCCCCTGATCCTTCTGTGACCCTGTGGGACCTGGGGCCACACTGACCCTGGGTGGAGCCTCTGGAGCGATGTCCCTCAGTGGAGCAGACCTTTAAAAGTTCTGATTTTGTGCTCTGCTGCTTGCCATAAGGTGGCCCTTACCTCCGTGTTCTATCTTCCTGTTGCTTTGGATTCACTTCTCTGCCATCCTACCTTTCAGAAAGTGGTTGATTTTCTGTTTCTAGAATTGTTGCTCTTCCTCTCTTCAGTCTCCTGTTGGATTTGTAGGTGTTTGCAATGGATTAATAAGCTGTCTCGCTGATCTCCTATTACCTGATGTAGTCTCAGCCTGCTACTTCTCCTCTATCTTGACTCCTCCCTGGTGTTGATATTTCTAACTATGATAGTTGAGATCATCTATGTCTCCTTGTTTGCATTTCTATGAGATTTTTTGCCTCCTTAATTATGATACTCTGCTGTTAGGTGTTATAAATATTAAGACTTGGTATGTTTTCTTGGATATTTGACCTCATTATCATTATATAATGTTCTTCTTTATTCCTTACAACATTCTTCACTTTGAAATCTACTTTGTCTGGAATTAATATAGCTATTTTTATCATTTATTTTTATTTTTTCTAGCATAGTATATATATTTTTTCAACCCATTTACTTTTAATCTGTATCTATACATATATTTTAAGTATATTTCTTTTACACAACATAGTTTAGCTGTCTTTGTTGATGTACTCTGACTTAATTGCATTAAACAATTGAAATTCAAGTAAGTATTGGCATAATTGAATTAAGATCTACTACATTTATTACTGTTTTCTATCTGCGACCTCTGTTTTTTGTTCTTATTTTTGTCTTCCATAATTTTTCTACTTTTTTTTTAATAAGAATATCATGATTCTATTTTATCTCCTTCTTTAGGTATAGTTATTATCATTTTGTTTTTTCAGTGGTTTCCTTGGAGCTTGAAATATACACTTACAGGTAATCCAAGTCCATATTCAAATAATAATATATCACTTTAAAGGTGAGTACCTTTTAAAAACAAAATAACTCTAATTCCTTGCTTCCGTATTTGTACCCTCACTGTCATTCATTTCACTTACACTTTAGCATATTATATTTAGATTATATATACAATGGTCTAAAATATTAGTAAAGTGAATATATGTATAACACACATAATTGAGTAATTGTTGCTAATATTATTTTGAACACTCTCTTATTTGCTAGATACATTAAAAATAAGAGAAATATAATCTTTTAGCTTATTTTCACTTGAGATATAATCTTTCATTTTACTTTCACTTTTTTTCCTTTGATGTTCTTTTCTTTATGTAGATCTGAGTATCTGACCTATAACATTTACCTTATCTCTAAAGGACTTAAAAGGTGTCTTGCAAGTCAGGTGAACTGGTAACAGATTCACTCAATTGTTCTTATTTTTGAAAAAATCTTTATTTCTCCTTCATTTTTGAAGGATAATTTAACAGGGTACAGAATTCTAGGTTGATTTTTTTTCTTTCCACATTTCAAATATTTCTTTCCATTCTCTTCTTCATGCATGTTTTCTTAGGAGAAGTTAGATGTAATTATTGTCTTTGTTCCTCCATCAGTGAAGCAACCCTCCCCCAGCTTATTTCAGGATTGTTTGTCTTTGAATTTATATGATTGGAAAATGATATGTCTGGACATAGTGATGGGGCATCTTCCTACTGTGTGTTCCCAGAACTTCCTGGATGTGTGGGTTGGCGTATAATTTTAATTTGGGGGAAATTTTCAGTCATTGTTGTTTAAATATTCATTTCCTTTCTCTCTTTTCCTTATGGCATCCCCATTACATGTATGGTAAACCTCTTATGTTCTCACAGCCTTTGGCTAATCTGTTTTGTATTATTTTTCAGTTTCTGTTCTCTTTGCTTTTAGTTTACAAGGACTCTGATGATGTATGCATTAGCACAGAGGTTTTTATTTCAACTGCATACCATCTAATAAACCCATCAAAGTCACTCTTCATTTCTGTTAGAGTATTTTTCACTTCTAAAATTTATTTTTTTGTGTTGTTAATTCTTAGAATTTCTCTCTCTCTACTTACATTATTCATATATTCTGGCATGTTATCTACTTTATCCATTAGAGCCCTTAACATTTTAATCACAGTTATTTTAAATTCCTGTTCTAATAATTCCAGCATCACTGACATGTCTGGTTCTGGTGCTTTCTCTTACTCTTTAAATTGTGTTTTTACTGTTTGATATGGCTTGTATTTTTTTTCTTCTTTTTTTATAGCTGGAAAGGATAGTTAAATGTTTTACATAGGCCTTCATTATTGGAGTGGTAAATTGTGTATATGTGGAATCTTTCTATATTCAGTCCTATAATAAAATCTTGGTCTTTTAATGACCATATGCTTCAGGAATGTAAACTTTATACGTTTATATGTTTGTTTGTTTTTCCCTCCTTTGAGCTGGTGGGATGGCTTACATGGAATATGGGTGGATATTTGCCTTTTATCATATGGAAGGCTGGAGTTGGAGTTGGATATTTCCCTGCCCCATGTCACTTATTAGTTTCACCTGAATGCAAACCTTATTAAGAACAAAATTCCATGACATATTTCAAAATATGTTGTTTTTGTTTTTTCCCTCCAGCTCCAGCAAGAAGCCTAAGGGGATTTTTCTCTGATAATTACTGTAAGACCCTGGTGGAGTTCCTGGAGGTAAATCACACATAGTTGTGGGGTTCTTATATGACCAAGTCCCCCTAGAATTTTTAATTTTCAGAATTCACTAAACTTTCAGCAATTTTTCCATTACAGCTCATGTTTTCTTACTCCAGTTCTGGTTCCTTTGTGGTGTTTCTGCTTGTGAATCTCTGCTTTAGTAAGACTTGAGTCCTGATGTTGGCCCATATTTCCAATCTTGGGGGCATTGCCCTATGTCCATGCCTTTCTTAAGAATCCAGGAAGATATACTAATTTTTAGGTCTGTTTGACTTTTTCTTATTGGGTGGGGGAGGAAACAAAATCTGATATATTTTTAATAAAAGATGAATATATCTGATGAAAAATACCCATACCCATTTGCCCAGAATAATTGTTCTCCAAACTTTACTAGAATGTTTGGTATTGTGTTTTTAAAATGTTTTTTAAGTATTAGTTTCTAAACCTTCCCATTATAATAGAAACCTGACACAAAATAATGATTATGGAAAAGGCAAAGAAGAACACATAATAGAAAGAGATAGAGTTGGATTTGTCTCGTTCTGCTCATTCAAGGCACTAAAAATGAATGGGCTACTTATCAGTGATTATGTTTTCAGATTTTTAAAAAAGATTTTGTTTATTTATTTGACAGAGAAAGAGAGATAGAGACAGTGAGAAAATGAACATAAGCAGGGAGAGTGGGAGAAGGAGAAGCAGACTCCCCACAGAGCAGGGAGCCTGATGTGGGGCTCGATCCCAGGACACTGTGACCCTGGCCTGAGCCAAAGGCAGATTCTTAATGACTAAGACACCCAGGCACCACTGTTTTCAGGAATTTTGCATTAATATTTTGTTCATTTTACAAAAGAAAAAAAAAGATTATATTTCCTACACAGTTTGCTGAATCTGTGCTGAAGAACTGAATATTCATTCTAAACTAAACAGAAAAAATGCTTTAAGGAGAAAATGTAAGATAATTGGAAAGGTTAATCCATAACACATCCCTGAACTTTTACTAAGTCCTTCTTTGTCTCAACCACTATGTTAGGTATTATAGATGCAAATGGAAGAATTGGACTTTGTGATTCTCTCTTGTCTGCTAGTTATTAACTATAAGTATGCTCCAGTGCTGAATTATTTTTGGCCTGTCCAACTAACATTTTGTATAATACATCTCTCTTGAATTCTAAATCTCTTCAGCCTTTTAAAATTAACTCTTTAATATTTTTTAATGATTTTTGTACATTAACCATGGCAGAATCCCTTTAACATTTCAAAGAACCCTATTATATCATCATCTGGAAATCTTCATGTCTATTTTTCAACCACGCATGCAGGATTCTAATCTCCCAGTGTCTACCCTATAACCTTGAAGCCAAGATGGCAATATTTCTTAAGGCACCATGTAGAGAGATTTAATCTTAAAATGACCATGAAAAATGGTGCATGTAGTACCAGTTTAAATCCTGCACTTCTTGAGTGCATTTGGAAGGGAGAAATTATATGTAGTTACAATGAACCCTAAAACTTCCTGGAAGAAGCAATAATATTGTAAGAAAAACGATAGGATATTTAAAAGATCACAAAGGGAAGTGAACTTATCTGAATTCATGATTGGCTAAATGCTGTGTAAAAATTGACTATGTTATAGAAATAAGTTTTAATTTTATTCAATGTGAATCTAGGTACGACATTTTACTATACTAGATTTTAAGTGATTCATAATAAAGAGACATAGTATAAGATTCTTAATGAAGAAGTAGAACTGCTTATAGTGATCCCCAAATAAAATGCAATATATTTGTTTATTCACATATGAATTTATTTCATATTTGTTAAGCAACAACTCTGTTTCTAAAGAACTCTGCCAGTTTTGTGATCCAAAGATAGTTAAGATAGGCTTAGTTGTTCAATACGTGCTTCAAAGGGGCTTTAATGGAATCATTATATTTTTGAAAATAAATAATAATTCCCATTTCTTTAATAACTGAAAAGAAGTAAAGTTAACCATGGTGGTTTTGTATTAGTGTGACATATCATTTTCTGCCATGATGACTGATCAAATCAGGGAAATTTTCTGAGCTTAGGTTGCATCATTTGTTTGATCTTTATCAATCATTTGACTGATCTCTATCAATCCATTCTAGATATCAGAAATATGTTAAGCATTGTGTTCAATATAAATTTATATATAAATTCTTGTGTACTACTCTTATTAACAAAGAAAAGAAATATTTCTTCCTAACTTTCTAGTAAGGAAATGAGGTTTATATGTTTATATAAGGTTTCATTATCCAAAATTATTCATGCTACTAAGCATTAGTACTAGTATTTAGGTCAGACTTACTTGGTTAAGTGTAAGACTCAAATTCTTACTATTGGACCACTTTTCTCTCTCTGGTGGTGTTGGGACTTCAGTTATGGAGGGTTATGAGGATTCTTAATTGACTGAGAAAATACCTGTAAATTCTAATTAATGCTACAAGTGTAGCATTATTATATGTGTGTATGTGTATACACACACACATACACACATATATATAATATATAATATTATGTAATAAAAGATATATTTGTAATCTACTAAATCTTACTATTTCCCCCAAAGCATTATAAATTTGAATGGAAGTTTATATTCATTATAAGAACATTTTCTTTGATTTGTTATTTTGATTCCCTTTGAGATAATTTCTTGTATATGTATTTATGTAACAAATATTTACACAAAATAATGAAAAGTATAAAGACACATAATTGCAAACTGCACAAATGAAATTATATAGTGATCAAAGAAAAATGTTTTAACTTCCTTCTCTTACTTAAAATTTAAGAAAAACAATAGAGAGTGGGGTGCTTGGTTGGCTGTCAGTAAGTGTCTGACTCTTGATTTCAGCTCAGGTAAGACCCAAGGTTGTGAAATTGAGCACACTGCTTTGGGTTCTGCACTGGGCATGGCATCTGCTTGACTCTTTCTCTCTCTCTCACTCTGTGCTTCTCCCCATCTAAAAATGAAAATGAAAAGAGAGAAAGGGAAAGGAAATCACAGGAATTTTATTTTATTTAAAGATTTATTTGATAAATTAATAATAATAATAAAATAAAAAATAATAATTATTTGATAAATTAATTAATTTATTTTAGAGATAAAGAGAGCATGAGTGAGGGGATGGGTAAAGGGAGAGGGAGAAAGAAAATCCTCAAGGAGACTCCTCACAGTGCACAGAGCCTTCACAGGGCATGATCCCAAAATACTGAGATCATGACCTGAGCTGAAATCAAGAGTTGCATGCTTAATCAACTGAACCACCCAGGAGCCCCAGAAATTAAAGATATTTTAAATCATTAAACACCACAGTACTTATTTTACTTCAGTTCCAAATAATTGATCACAAACTGTATCAAGATAAATGTGACAATAATTCTTATTAACTTTCCTTTATCTGAGACTGTTTATTTCCCCTTCAGTTTTACAGAATAGTGTTGCAGGCTATCGAACTCAGTGTTGGCAGTTCTCTTCTAGCATTTCCTTCCGGCATCCATAGTTTCATATGGGAAACATATAATTGACCTTTAAACAACACAGGGGTGAGGGTTACTGAACTGACTTACTGTGTAGCTGAAAATTTGCATGTTATCTTTTGACTCTCCACAAAATTAACTGCTAATAGCCTACTGTTGACCAAAGCCTCACCAATAACATAGTCAATTAACACATAATTTTATATATTATGTATCTATTATATAATGTAATCTTATAATAAAGTAAGCTAGAGAAAAGAAATGTTATTAAGGAAATCATAAGAGGCAAAATGCATTTATAGTACTATACTTTATTCAGCAAAAATATCTGCTAATATTACCAAACTCCATGTTGTTCAACATTCAACTATATTTGAATCAGTATTCCTGTTACAAGTAATGCATAACTTCTCTCTGGAACTTTCAATTGATTGATTGATTGATTGACTGATATTTTACTTTCAAAATTTTGCTTTTGATGTGTCTTGAAGTGGATATCTTTGGGATTATCTTATTTTATTTTCTCAGCTTCTTGGGTCAGAATGTTTGAGTCCTTTGCCAAATTTGGGAAGTTTAGCCATTGTTTCTTCAAACACTCTTTTAACTCAGTCTCTTGTTTTGTCTCTTTCTGGGACCCCTATGATAGACATATTGGACTTTTATGTACTGTTCATGATATCTGAGGCTTTCTAAATTTTACCACTTAATCTCTTTTCTTTCTGTTATTTATATTGAATAAATTTTGTTTTTATTTCCCTAAGTTCACTGATTCTATCTTCTTTTATCTGTACTTTAACCCATCCAATAAGGGTTGTTTATTCCTTTATTACATTTTTTGGTTCTGTAATTAACATGCATTTCTTTCTTATAACATATTACTTCACTAAGCTTTTCATTTTTACACGTTTCAAGAGAATATGTATATAATGCGTGTGTTGGGGGGTGTTTATCATGGGTATTTCAAATCCCTTGCCAGAGAATTCCATCGTAAAATTCATCTCATTATTGGCACCAGTTGAATATCTTTTCTCATTTAAGTTATGATTTTCTTTGTGCTTGGTATGACCTGTGATTGCACCCTGGAAATTTTGTGTATTTTGTTAGGAGATTCTGGGTCCTATTTAAATATTTTATTTTAGCATTCCATCACCCTGCTTAGATTTTAGCACCTGGGTCTTAGCTTACATTTGTGGGCTGTGGTTTTAATGGCAATTTAATTTTTGGAGACTTTGTGATGTTATTCTGGTTTGCTTGATTTATCTTGTGCCTCTGGGGCTCCCATTGGTCATTTAGGAGGCAGATAATGTTTCTCTAGGCATGGGGCTAGGTATAGGCAGCAGTCAGACTTTCTCTCTGTTCAAGAGTTATGTCCCATTTCCAACCAAACTATCCAAAATCTTCAGCCTATGATAGGATCCCAAACATTTTCACTACTGTGTTGAAACAAGGTTAGCTACACTATGCAAGTATACATGCTCAACCTTCTCAAACTGAATTACAATTAGAAATGACTTGCAATGTTGGATTGAGATATGTATTTTCCTTACAATACTGCAAACTACCTCATTACTTGGCACATAGTCAGTGCTCAGTAAATGTTTACTACATGGGAAAAAGAATGAATGAATAAATGTCAATGGCAGAGTATTAGAACCCAAACAGATATTCCCCAATGACTGGTAAGGTAGGACAGTTGTTCAAAGATTGAAGGTTTCATTCCTGGATTCACATTTTATATCCTCTGCTTTATGGCGTGATGACCTTAGACAAGTTCCTTATTTTTTCCCTGACTCTCAGTCCACTCATCTGTAAAATGAGAGATAATAACAAAACTTACCTCATTAAATCGTTATCATAATTAGATGAGTCCAGTACCTGGTACAGGGTTGGGGGGAGGGGGAACTTATTATCAAAAGCTATTACATGGAATAGTATACAAGTAAATCTGCTGGGTGTTGCTATTTTTAAATGTCACCTTTTTAAAACTAATTTGCTTGTAGTCATTTGTTTTCCTTGACTGCAAAGAAATGTTTCATCTGTTTGGATTCTTAGCACACCTCTGCCAAATTAATTAGAAGAGATGTACTCTTCACTACATTAATAACAGCAAGTCATACTATAGATATTTAAACAATCTTATTATTGCCTTACCAATTTTTCTTGAAATAGACAGAAGAATTCTATTACACATGGGAAGAGTTACCTTTGAAACATAACTAACTGTAGAAGCATTTTTCCTATTTTGTGTTTGCAGAAGATGTCTATTTTCTTATTAAACACTACTTTTCATTTGGCAGCCAGAGGGGGGTGGGGATGTACTGCAGTAATATATTTAAGCTTTTGGTCTGTTTCTGCATAATCTAATTTTTATACACTCTGCACAAATTGAAGCCACTTCATCAATGTCTTATTATTTTTTCTCTTAACAATGCAATGACAGTGATTAATTTCTAAAGACTGGTAAACAAAAACCTTACCTTGGAAGGGATTAAAACTGAGCTGTGGACTGTGTGAGGGTTAACAAATTTATACACATACCAATGCATCACATATACTCTATGAATAGAGCAATCTGTATGCCTAAACATTCCTATAGAAAGAATATAAAATAAGATAATGTGGTCCACTAGATTTTGATAAATATATTCCCTATACCTGGCTACATTTTAATTATTAGAACAGTAGATGCTAGTAGCCACATATGTAAAAGTTAATGAATTCTTAAATAATGATTTCAATGGAAAATGAAGCACAAATAATTTATTCTTTAAAAATAATTCTCTTATAGAATGCTTATTTACTTTTCACTTTATAATTATACTAAATCTATCTCTGATGAAATCAGAGTTGAACTGTTTTATCACAGACAAATCAAAACATGAACAAAATTGGCAATTTATTTATCTTGCCTAAGGATATTTTTCTTAGTTATTTTGCTATGACAAAATTATTGTGTTTTATAAATAGCTCTTGACTAGACCTTTGAAATAAGCAGTGAAAATCAAATAGCAATTTTTTTCACGACGTATTTTGGTATATATTTTGGTATGTATACCTAATGCATCATATATTAAATAACCAAACAATAGCAACCTCTGTTGCGTGGGTATGTGTGCTGCTATAACAAAGATAATGGTGGTATTTCAAAAAAGGAGATTCATTATTAGTTTAAATCCTATTCAAGAAGGAATGAAGAGGAAGATGAAGGGAGCAAGAGCAAGAGAGGAAGGAAAAAAGGAGGAAGGAAGAAAAGAAGAGAGGAAGGAAGAAACTGCCACTGGAGAACCATGAGCTCTATAAAAGCCAAGTTGGAGCCAAAGTGCATTGTGTTTTTACTGAAAAAACAATCCCAAACATCCTCCAAGATGTCAAATGAAACTTAGATATGAAATTTCAATTTTGAATAAAATATTGCAGAATACTTAAACAAGAATGTCGAAGATGTAATCTTAGGTCTGACCAGAGCGTGGACTAGAAACATCATTTGAAACATAAAAAATGAGGTTTCAGGGTCATCTGGGTGGCTCAGTGGGTTAAACCTCTGCCTTTGGCTCAGGTCATGATGTCAGGGTCCTGGTATGGAGCTCCACATAGGGCTCTCTGCTCAGCAGGGAGCCTGCTTCCCTTCCTCTCTCTGCCTGCTTCCCTGCCTACTTGTGATCTCTCTCTCCGTTAAATAAATGAATTAATTAAATCTTTTTAAAAAATGAGGTTTCAGGAAACTTGGCCTAGAGGCTCATATCCTAGAGATACTGTGGGTTGTACATGATTCTTCAATGAAGAAGACATATACATATTTAGTAAAAGTAAAATTGAAAGCTGGAAGGCTTAAATATCAGCTCCAAAGTTTAAATTTTATTGCCTGGAAGTCAATTAGCAAATTGTCAAAATAATCTGTATGCTACCATACTTAAGGTTACTTTACTAACGGCTTTGACACATGACAATTCCTTGTTTGAATACGTAAGTGAATAAAGTACAGTATGTGGATTCACGGGTATTTTGAAGAAGCAGATATTGGACCACAATTCCCTTATGTAGTTTACATTGTCACTTCAACAATTTTGAACTGGGTTTGGAGAGTGAACTATAATTCACAGAGCAATCCCCCACAGATATTTTCTCCACCTGCGCCTGTGTAGTAGCTAGATGGACCCTCATGATTCTCATTACTGATTGCAGGATGCATTTCAGAAAAAACCTCAGAGAACTTTGAGGAGCAAGATTTGCAACTCAAAGGTCCTGAAAAGTATGCAGCATTCAGGAGAGCCACACAGTAAGGTTGTCAAGGAGAGAGAATGAGACAGAGAGAGAGAGTGTGTGCGTGTGTGATTGTGAAAGAGAGAGAGAAAGATAGGACCTGGCCTCTGCTTATTAGAATTTTTCAGGTTCATGCTTCACTAATTTAAAGTGTAAGAGCAGGAATTAAAGTGCAGAAAGGGTCATGCAAACTGTCAGTTATTTAGGTTGCCCAGTGCTTTTTGATAGAGGGAACTTAATGGGGGTGGGCAGCCTAATTCCTTACTTGGTTGTTTTGCTAGTAGCTGTTTCATACAGATGACAAGATACATATTCAAGATGAAGGCCTTTGAAATGGATGCCTCAGTAATCAAAAGCTTAAGGTCAGGCCCTTACACTATAGTTGAAAAAGTAAATGTCAGGTATTTCCACTACACTGCAGTATTACAGTATACTCCTTGGCCATATGCAGTTATTTCTAATATTATACATAAACACATATCTAACCTAAGGGGACATGGGTGGCTCAGTTGGTTGGGTGTCTGCCTTAGGCTGGGGTCATGATCCAGGAGTCCCACATTGGGCTCCCTGCTCCATGGGCAGTCTGCTTCTCCATCTGCCCTTCACCCCACTCATCCTCTCTCTCTCTCTCTCTCACTCTTGCTCTCTCTCAAATAAATAAATTAAAAATAATCTTTTCTTAAAAAGATTTTATTTATTTGTTTGACAGACAGAGATCACAAGTAGGCAGAGAGGCAGGCAGAGAGAGAGAGGAGGAAGCAGGCTCCCTGCTGAGCAGAGGGCCCCATGTGGGACTGGATCCCAGGACCTGGGATCAGGACCTGAGCAGAAGGCAGAGCCATATAGTTGAGTCTAGTTTTCATTTTTGTTTTTTAATTAATTTAGCTACTCTCCTCTTGATTAGATAACTTTATCTATTTATGCTTAACCCACTGATACACCCAGGTACCCCTAAATAAATAAAATCTTTAAAGCACACACATACATAACTAATCTAGTTTGTACCATTAGGTTGATTCACTTCCAATGATTTTTTCCTATGTATTTATATAAACTTTCCTATGTATTTAAATACACTTCTTTCCTGTGTATTTATGGAAACTTCCAGTTCATTCAATTATTTTATGTGACCAGCCTAAATTACAGTGATACCTATGTAAAATACACTTCAAATTTGAATCGGTATAGTTATTTTTCCAGTTTAAGGTATTTTCATATTAATTTTCTACATGATCTATATCTTTTTCATTTTTTTTAAGATTTTATTTACTTATTTGACAGAGAGATCACAAGTAGGCAGAGAAGCAGGCAAAGAGAGGGGGAAGCAGGCTCCCCACAGAGCAGAGAGCCCAATGCGGGGCTCAACTCCAGGACCCTGAGATCATGACCTAAGCCAAAGGCAGAGGCTTAACCCACTGAGCCACTCAGGCACCCCTGGATGATCTATTTCTTAAAGCAGGGTATAGAAGACCTCCACTATTACTATACAATTATCTATTTCTCTCTTCAGATATGTCAGTATTGCTTAATATATGTAGGTTCCCTGATATTGGTGTATATATTTTCAAAATTGATATATCTTCCTGATGAATTGACCCATCATTATTATTGATCTTTGTCTCTTACTAGAGTTTTTGACTTAAAGTCTATTTTGTCTGTTAATAATAAATAACTACCCCTTCTCTTTTTTGGTTTCCACTGCATAGGAATATCTTTCCATCCCTTCATTTTGACTCTATTTGTGTTCTTAAAGTTGAAATAAGTCTCTTGTATGCAGCATATAGTTGAGTCCTGTTTTTGGTTTTTGTTTTTGTTTTTTTAATCTGTTTAGCTACTCTGCTTTGATTAGATAACTTTATCTATTTATACTTAAAGTAAGCATTGATGGTTAAGGACTTAGTAATGACATCTTACTGTTTTCTGGCTGTTTTGATCTTTTCTTTTTCTTTTGCTGCATTTCTTTATGAATTGATCCTTTCCATAGTGGTATGCTATGATTCCTTTTCTCTTTATCTTTTGTGTACTTACTGTAAGTTTTTGCTTTGTGGTCACTATTAAGCTTACATAAAATATTTTATAGATACAAAGCTTATTTTTTTTAAATTGTTACAAAGCTTATTTTAAGCTGATAAGTTAACTTTGATTACATACAGCTACTCCACTCTTATTTCTCTGCCATAATTTTATGTATTGTTTTCACAGTTTCCCTCTTTCCATATTCTGTAACCACTATCAAATTATGAAAGGCATAGTTAATTTTAATACATTTGTGTATTAACCTTTAAACTAGAGGTAAGTGATTAACACATCACTATAATATTACACTTGTGAATTTCACTTTGTATTTATACCTTTACCAGTATAGTTTGTAATATCTTATTTTTAAATTATAAACTAGGCAGAGTGATATCAGAGCAAATAGTAGACAAAACTCTAAAAACTATTTTCTTCATAAATGCAATAATAAAAGTGGAAAAAATAGAATGAATTTTCAGAACTCTAAAAATTAATTAAAGAATTATAGCAACCTAGAAAGCTTCATGCCATTTTAACACTTTCTACTCTAATATTTCCTTTTTAACCCTAAACTAACCTTAAACCAACAGACCAAAATAGGGACAAAAACTATTATTATAGCATCCAATGGAGGATGAAACAGGGTTGAAATTCCTTTAAAGCTGCGTTCACAGCAAATTGTCATTACTTGTCTACTCTACTAGTTTTGTCTAAGTTTACGTGCAAGGTTCTTATTTTTTTAGTGAATCAGCATTCATCTAGTATGAAAAACCTTTTTTTTTTTTTTTTTTGGAAGCATTCGTTGAGAAGATTTGTTGAAACCAAATTTATGACTACCTGAAGTGGTAGATAACAGTTGAGAAAAACGATAGTGTAGCCTATAAGCTTAGAAGGAAAAACTGGCAAATTAGATACACATAATGCCAAATATTCATGAAAATCTATAAGACCATTCATATGTTTAAGGCTGTGTACATGTCCAGAGTTGTATGCATTGCTGGGAAGATTTGAGAAGACCTAAATCTCTGAATGTAGGGATATGTCCTAGTTGGAAGTTAACACTAAGGCAGAAGTTTGAACAGTCCATCTGAATATTCAAAAGTCTCTACCACAAATACACACACACACACAGCTGCATAGCAAAGGATAGCAGACTTATTATTTCTACTTGATAAAGATAGCTTTGTCTAAATGCGAGCTGACAACGAAGACAAGCAGAAATTTTGGTGGTCATTCATACATAGCAGAGAATACAGACTTTACAGGAGATGTCAGAAAAATCACTTAACAATCTATTATTAACAGCAATAAACATAAAAAATAACAATAACAAACTTTGAAGAAGAAGGAGAATCTTATTCCCAGACTTGTCATATCATATTATTTAAATTATCCAATTTAAAATTTAAAAAAATGCAAATAACTCAAAAGTAAAGCCCATATACAGGAAAAAAATAGTGACTGATAAAATTAGCTTCAGAAAGCCTAGATATTGGGCTTGTTAGACAATGAATTTAATTCATCTTTTTAAATATGTTCAGAAAACTAAAGGAAAATATATAAAGAATGAAAAAAATATTGTGAGAATGATGTCCCATCAAATAAAGAGTATCAGTAAAGACATAGCAATTATATTAAAGAAAGAAACCTAGAAGTTCTTGAGTTGAAAAATATGACAATTGTAATGAAAATTTGCTAGAAGAGTTAACAGCAGATTTGAGCAGATATTAAAGAAAAAAAAAACAAAATTGAAGGTAAGGCAAATGAAATCACTTAGTGTGAGAAACAAAAAGAAAAAGAAGAAAATTAAACAGAGCTTTAATGACACTTAAGACATCCTCAAGTGTACCAGCATCAGAATAATGGGAGTCTTATAAGGAAAGTAGAGGGAAAAAAGAGGCAGAGATATATTAAAATAATAATAATAATGGCAAAAGTCTCAAATATAATGAAAAAATATTAATGTACATATCCAAAATACATCATCAAACTCCAAGAAGGATTCAATGATGTCCACACCTAGATACATTATAATCAAGATAAAGGCAGAATATTAAAACAGCAAGAGAGAAGCAGCTCCTCCCATAAAAAACTTTTCAATATGATTAATAGCTGTTATATCCTCAAAAACCATGAAAGCCAGAAGACGATAATGTAATATATTAAAAGTCTGAAAGAAAAATACCAGAAAGTAAGAATTTTATACCTGCAAAATTTTCCTTCCAAAATGAAGGCCAATTAAGACATTTCCAAATAATACAAAATAGAGAAATTACGTCACTAGCTGAATTGACTGATAGGAAATATAAATGAAATCATTACAGCTAAATGAAATGACACTGGAAAATAAGTCAAATCCACATGATAAAATAAAGAGCATTGAAAAGGCAAGTAAATACAAAGTAAACTTGGAACATTGAATCAAAAACTAATGATGTATTTTATGGTGGCTATTTTATAGTGACTACTTTGTGGTGACATAGCACAATAAAAAACTGGAAAAAAAAGGAATAAACCCGATTTTGTAGAATTTTTCAATTATGCTTATAAAAGACAACTGTATAAAGGATGAATTATGAACTTGTGTTGATAGGTACAGAATAAATTAAAAATGTAATTTGTATTTCAATAATAGCATAAGGGAGATAGGAAATGGATTAACACTTAAATGCTTTGCATATTTTTGAAATTAAGTTAACATTAATTCAACTTAGATTATCTTAAAGGAAGGTGTTAATTATAATCTTCAGAGGATTAACTAAAACTAATTTTTTAAAAAACAGTAAAAGGAACCACAAGAGAATTAAAATAATATATATTCAACAGAAAAGAAGGGAGTGGTATTTGGTTAGGGGTATCTGATGACTAAGAAATATAAACAAATAGCGAAGTCTCAGATGTAAATCTACCTAACAGTAATAACATTAGATATAATGTGTTAAACACTACAATTAAAATGGAGACATAACCAAAATGGATTAAACTATATGCAGTCCACAAATAAAACAAACAAACAAAAAAAAAGCACTTTGGATTTGAAAGTAAACAAATGAAAAAATATATATCTTGAAAAGGTAGATTTACTTTTATCAGATAGAAGAGACTATAAAACAAATTAAAAAGTTACTAACAAAAAGGAAAACACTTAGTAATACCAACAGTCCATAAAAAAGTTAAATGTATATGCACATAATAACAAAGCCCTAAAATACATAAACTAAAAGCTGATGAAATTTTAAAGAGAAATATACAAAACTACAAAAATAGATGGAAACTTAATACCCTAATTTCAATGATATATAGAACAAGTAAAGAGATCATCAAGGAAATAGAAGACTTGAAAATAGAAGATTTGAACAACATTACAGCTAAGTAAACATAACCGACATAAATGGAATACCCCACCCAGCAATACAGAATGTAAAATCTTCTCAAGTACATGTGGAACATTCTCCAGGATAGACCGTATGTTAGGCCACAAAACATGTTTCATTAAAGATTGATATCATACAAATTGTGTTCTATAACTAAAATGAAGTGAAACTAAAACTCAATACCAAATGAAAATGTGGAAATTTAAAGATATGTGAAAACTAAATAACAGCAGCCCAAATAAGCAATGGATCAAACAAAAAAGTATATTGGGAATTAACATGAACAAAAACTAAAACACAATATACCAAATGTATGGGATGCAGCCAAAGAAAAGCTTCCTAGTAAATTTATCACTGTAAGTGACAATATTTCAAAAGATCTATAATGAATAAATAACCTAAAATTCCACATTAAACTTAAGAAAACTAATAATATAAGCAACATTGAAACATTTCTAGAAAATTCATAATGAATTTGAAAGAATTCCTTTGTAAAAATAATAAAAAAGCTAATAAATATGAAGTCAGAATTTAAGATCTCATTATAATATTAAAAATTTTTTCAACATGATCTAGTTTATATCTTTGGATAGGCTTAAATTACTCAAGATCATTACATAAAAAGGAAACAACTTAAAAATTTAAAAACAGAAAATAATTTATATGGAAACCTATAAATGAAAATAAATTATAAGTATAAATTATATATAATAAATATTTTTTTAAATTATGGAGAACTGTTAGAAATTAAGAGGAAAACATTATAAAGAAATTTTGCAAAAGTTAAAGATCTTCATTTAAGCCACCAAACAACAGATAATAAAATGTCTTCATAACAATATCAGAGATTAATTATGTAAAGTGAAACATTGTTCAATTAATACTTCCTATAAATTTTGTCCCTCAAAACATCCAAACTGAAAATAAAATGCTGTCAACTTATCGCCTCAAAAAAGTGAGTCTTGTGTGTTTTAGATGTTTGTCAAAAAAACATACTTAAATGTATAAATTTTCTTTCTATCACCAAAGTTTTCAAGTAAAAAAATCTGAATCTAAGAGTATTTTAAAAGAAGAAATTAATGTTTCCTTTAATGAATTATATAACTGAATGATTCTTATTGAAAGTACTTGTGCTCTGTTTTCTGTAGTAGACTCTACAAGAAATACCATGGATACTGTATTACTATCATTCAGTACATATGTGTATATACTACTGATCATTGCCAGCTTGTGGAACTGCTTAAAGAAATAGAAAACAATGAACTGAAAAATTTAAAGTCCTTTGCCATACTCACTGTTTATGTTCTAGAAAAGTATTGCAAAGATATACTGTACTTTTAACATTCATTCAAGTTTGTCTTGAAAGATAAGGAATGCATGCAGGGAAATA
This sequence comes from Mustela nigripes, assembly GCF_022355385.1. NCBI lineage: Eukaryota > Metazoa > Chordata > Mammalia > Carnivora > Mustelidae > Mustela > Mustela nigripes. Next base: position 56,232,031 of record NC_081565.1, on the reverse strand, counting down.
TTCAATAAACAAAGGGGAAAATGGTGATATTATTTACCTTTATTCCATGATTTAATTCTGATTATAAATATGCTAAATATAAAATTGAAGAAAAAGAAAAAACCTTACATAATGCAAATAGATAGGCATGAAAATTTATGTTGAAATTAAAATATCTTAAGTGTGGCTTGGGTGGCTCAGTCAGTTAAACATCTGCCTTCAGATCAGGTTATGATCCCTGGGTCCTGGAGTCCCTCACTGGAGAATCTGCCTCTCCCTCTTCTTTTCCCCCTGCTCTTACTCTCTCTCTCTCTCAAATTAATTAATCAATTAATTAATTAAATTAAAAGATTTTATAATATAAAAATATAGAAGTTACATCCAACTTGAATCCATATTCAGAAGATTTTAATTCTAATCAATAGTGTTATGTAAATTGGTTACAAAAATTACAAAAAAATGAAGACATACTGATATTCAAAATTTAAAGCTACTTTTCAATTTATTGAACATTCCTTTGAATTTGATGCTAATGAGTTTACAAAGGGGATACTAAATTTTATTATCTTGGACAAATATAATATTGAAATTTTAAAATTTAAATGCAGATGTAATAATTAAAAGAAATTGATTTTTAGTGTTCAGTTCTATTATTAAATAACCAATAAGAATTGAAGGTACGTATTGAGCTATGTGATATAAGTAAAAAATACATATAAAATTTCAAAAATTTAGTGTCATAAATATGCAACCTATTGATTTTATGATAACTACATATAAAATGGCATTAATTTGGACATACAGATTAATCAAAGTATACTCCTAATATTAATTTCATCTGTTTATTTTCATTATAGCAGCTAGAGAATTTAATATTATGAATGTGCCCTGCAGTATATTCCTATTGCAGAGCACCAATATATAAAAGGTACTTTTATTCTTTTTGAAAAATTATCACTATGGTATTGATTTTCATTTTACTCAAGTATCATTCATGCCCTCAGTTATTCCTTAAAGATTTTTAGTGATACTTTAGTAAATTCCTTTGTGCATTGCTTACCACCTGGCTCTTGAGAACAAAAAATATTTAGAAAAGTTGAATTTTTCATATGATCCTCTCAAGAATTATCAACTTTTATCACCTCAAAAAAAAGTTAAGTCTGGTACTTTAAATATCTTGATTATTCTCTTTGACAAATAGTAAATCATCAAAATGGAAACTGGCAATTTGCAGTCATTTATTGTTATAAAATTCCATAAACTGTAAATTAACTTTTCTGGTTTTTTTTTCCCTCTTTTTCTTCTTTCTCTGAACAGATCAAAAGCAGTTGTTGATAATGTTAAGATTCTTCACAGTCTTCTCCCTTTAGACTTCTTGATTCAACTTTTATGAGCCTGTGACTTTTATATTGGTCCTTAGATAATGATACCCCTTCTATTTTGAAATATGTAATAGTTTTGTTCGTGGGTTTTAATATCTAGTCTATAAAATGCTATATACTGTTTTAGAATACTCAAATAGTACTCAAAAATGGATACTGTGAGCTTAAAGGAAAACTCCTCGGTCAACTATGGATAGACCTTACTTTAAACTGCAAGAAATACTGTTAGCGGACAGCCTCTGATAGCTGTTAGTATCTTCAGGTCTATTATACAGTTTTATGATATATATTATATTCTTGAATCCCTTAGCTTAAAATCACATCCTTGAAATCCCTTATCTACCCTGCGATGGTTAGTTTTTGTGTCAATTTGTCTAGGCTGTAGTATCAAACCCTAATCTAGGTGTTACTGTGAAGGAACAATGTACATCTATAGTAAGGTTACTTTAAGTAAAGCAGATGATCCTCCATAGTGAGTGTTGAAAGTCTTAAAGACTATAAAACGAAGTTTTCCTGAGAAGAAATTCTTCCTCAGGATTGCATCATCAGTTACTGGGTTTCCAGCCTGATGATCTGCCCTACAGATTTTCGATATGCCAGGCCCAATAAACATATATGAAAATTTCTTTAAACAAACAAGTATATAAATGATTATATTAATATAGTATGTGTTCATATATTTAAGATATTACATATTTTAAAATATATCTATATAAAATATATCTAGATAAAACATACCATCTATATCTATATGAATAGTTCTGTTTCTCTGGAGAACATTGAATAACCTATACCCCATTAGAAAAAAAAATGTTTAAGTTGTTCTTTCTATGGTAAGGAAAGGTAAGAACAGAAATACTGATTGCCATATAATATTCCATTTCTTTGTGGTTTTAAAAACGTGTTTTTCATTTCAAAAACAATTTTAAGTTGAGGTCTTGAAATCCTGTGTAAGGTTTATTAAGAGTAGTATTTAGAAAACATTGTATTAGAACTCCAAAATAATTACTTTTCAAAAACTTCCCCCAAAACTCTTTTATATAGCAGTATTTATTTATGATGAGGCAAACCCAATGCCATAATTTGGTACTCTTTTGTTTTTTTTTTTCACCATTGAATTCATTGTTCATATTTTGGCATTCAGATATGTAATATAATTTCACACTTCATTGTCTTAGTTTTCAAATTGGAAATTACTATTGTCTCAATCAAGAATATGGTGATACACACCCATTATCTCAAGATTTGGAATGCTAAAATTTCAAAATGCTACTCAGATGCTTCATTCCACCACAGGTTTTTCTCTAAATTATTAACATGTTGCATAGAACACAGAGTAGTGAAATATTGCATCTGCATGTTTGTGTTTTTACTTATTTATTTGTTTGTTTGCATTTTAAAGGGGGCTGGCAACAGTATTCTAGGAGCAGAAAATAACATTGATTTTCAAAGAGTCATGCCAAAACAAAAGAAAAGTATGAGGGGAAGGGACTCTTTGGGAGCTTGCCATGAATAGGCTGAAGCGTAGTGAAATCTAACTTGGGGTTGATCCTGATGAATACAACTTCATGGGGATAAGATGCTATTTCTGCTATAGGATTTAAAAAGGTGGGGGGGGCAAGGCACCTCTGAGTTTAATATAGAGGTGAGTGAATCATCTCAAGGTTAATTCTCTGGGGAAATCACTTGAAGTTGTCTAGTAGTAAAAGTTAACTCATCAGTATTGGGGTACTCAAACCCTGCATGATTCAAAGAAATGACTAGTCTTAGACCAACTCCTGTAACATTAATTCCGAACACTTGATAAAGAATCTAGTCAGATAAGAGTGTCTTTATGCACTTGAGATCTAGGACCATAACATCAAGTAGTTTATGTTAAATAATGTTACTTAGAATCAATATCTGTTTTTGAAAACTTGTTTTTGTTTACCCACTCTTTATCAGTTTGACATCATTATGGTAGTGGACTGGAAAATAAGTAGCTAAAGTCAGTCATGGAATACTTCATGACTACATGACTGATCTCCAACAAAAATCATGGATAAAAAGGCTTGAAAGAGCTTCCCTGGTTGTAAACATTTTCTAAATGTTAGACTCACATGATTGCTGAGAGAAGGAAACACATTCCATTGGAGAAGACAAATTGAAGCTCACACCTGATTTTTTTTTCCCCTGGACTCTGTTCTATTTAGCCTTTTCCTTTGTTAATTTTATTTTGTACCCCTTTGCTGTAATAAACCTCAGCTATAAAAATATTGGCTTCCCCCATCCCCCAAGTTCTCTGAATTCTAACAAATCATCAACGCTGAAGATAATCAGGATGACCCCATGACACATTCTATCAGTGGCACTGAAATATCCTTAACCTGAAAAATAAGTAAGTAAGTAAATAAGAAAATAGATAAATAAATAATTGACAAAGAATGAAGGATCACACACCATGGTAGGGAAACTCAATCTCTAGACCTTTAGAACTGTTTGTTTTTCATGGATTATTGGGCCAGAAACTTTGCCAGTGGAACCCAGAAATATTACAGTCTTCTAAAGTAACAATACAAAGTGACATAGCCACCAAGAACTAGAGTTTACTATTTAACTATTTCTGAATAAATAAATAAATTTCAGGATCAGTAAGGCTCCTCCTTGCTTCTATTGGTATTCTTAATCATAACCACCATTTATCAAGTGTCTATTATGCACCAAAGATTGATTACATATATTGTGATTAATTTGGTCCATTGACTTTTGTCCCATTGAATTTTACCTCCCTTTAATATTCTCTGATTTTGATTACTCAGGTTGTCACCATCAAACCCCAATTCATATTGTAATCTATAAAAATTTTTGTCTCCATATTCTAAAAAAGGAAACTGAAGAACAAAGGAGGGAAGACAACTTACCCTAAATGACTCATATACCTGGTATGTGACAGAGCAAGCATTTAAAATCATGCTGTGAGTGTGATTCTTATTTTTTCCCCATGTTTTACAACATAACAATTAAAAAATCATTTTTCTTTTTTTGTTTTGTAAAATCTTTTCTTGTGTTTTGTAAAATCTTTGTTGAAATGGTAGAACCTCAGTTGTGATTACAGTATCTCACAATTTTGAGCTGTGATACAGCTTGCTAAAACTGTTTTAACATATACTATGCACTAGGTATGGTGGTTATGGAGATATCAGAATCTGAGAATCTCAAAGGGACAAAGCGCGATGGGACAGTTAATGCACCAAATTGTTTGCAAATGTCCATCTGTTGAAATTTGGTTTTACTAGATATGCTATACAAAAACACAACCCTCTGATTGCACACTGCCATAGTTTTCCATCCCCTTCTCTGGAAAACCAATAGGGTAGTGAAGGCTTAGAGCAGGGACAAAGTCTTCTATTTACAGCTCACATGCCAACCATCTGGGTATGGCAGAAGGGCCCAGGGTAAAAGTTCAAACACAGAGATTCAGTGGCTGTAGAATTGATTATTGAGAATATTTTAAGTGTATTCAGAGGAAAAAAGCTGTCATTCCATGTCCCTCAGTCTCCTTCCCATCTTGGGTGTCTTAGAACAAGCCACTCCTCTTTTCATTATTTATCTACAGAGCAGTAGTAAGTCACTAAAAGTCTCTGATCATATTCTGAATGTTTATCCATGACCAAAAGAAGCATAAATCCTATCTGACAAATCCTATGTGCATTTGTAAATGTGAGATTTTTATGCCTCCTTTCAGTAAAAGACTATTGACTGAAATATCAATTGAGTATCATAAGCAGAAAATCTTTCTTTGAGTTTTTCAAAGAAGGAAAAATGGAAAATATCCCCTGCATACCATAAAAGCAAATAAAAAATATAAAGATAGATTCCAATTAATTCAATGTAGAAAACTATGTTATTCATGAATAACAAATGTTGGAGCTTGCCTAGACAGAATATAAAGAATTGGATCCTATACTCTATTTTTTTTCCCTCGTGTCTTTTAACATGAACACAGAATGATGAAGTAAGGTGAATGACATATTAAAAGGCAAGATTCTTTGAAACATTGCCTGGTCTGCAAAACTCATGGATTTTTTTGATTACTTTCTAGGATAATGTGGATCAAAGCACTTAACACGATAAATCATTGAATGTACATAAACCTTGCTATGGTTACTGTAGACACTTGACCTTGTAACAAAATCCCTGGAGCTCTCAGGGTTTGTTGCAAGATTCTAGTTCCAATGACCATTTTTCTCAACCTCCTTCCTGAATATCACTTTGCTTCTACATTTATCACATGTAAAACTTGTATTTTCTCAGCTTGGAAAGCTCCCTTCAAAGCAGGTAAGGGGCAACAGGATCTGAGTTCTCTCAACAACAGTTAATTAATCTTTTTACCTCTTTTTCTTTTATCCCTCCTCTTACTATATCTATGAACTTCTGGGGTGCCAAAATAGAGCCTAGTGTTGACATGGGAGTAGAAATTGACAGGGGGAGAGGGTATACGATAAATTTTGTCTTACAAAGACAAACTTTGGGTAATATTTGAACAGATAATTGTGAAGTAGGGATGTGGGGACTCTGACCCTGCCAGACCCTTCTGTCTCTTCTGCTTCTTGCTGCAGTTTGTATCTTCTGTCTTCTCAGCCAAGTGAATGGATTTTTCTTGTTTGCAACTTCCCATAACAATTAGAACAGTATTTCTTCCATTAAGGGTGTGAAAGCTAAGCCAGCCATAGAAGCTCAAGATGTATTCTTCTGTTTCAAGAACCTGTGGAAGATCTTGTTTCTTTACCCATTTTGGCTTTCATAGCTCTTCTGAGTCTAGACTAGGTCTGACCACTTAACATCTGGACTGCACTATCTCTTGGACCCAAGAACCCCGAAATTCCCATTTTATTGCCATTACCACTGAATGCCTTTCTGCCACCACAGAGATTTTTTTTTAACTGCTGCATTCTGCATTTCTTATGATCTATTTATTTACCCTCCCTTATTATTTTTTCCTCTACCCCCAGCACAAACTCAATCACCAGAACCTCTTCCCCAACTAGAACTCACCTTTTCTCTGGACCTTATCTACTTACCCAGCTATTTACTCCCTCAGGATGTTAATCTCTCACCATACATGACTCACTTCCTTGATTGAAATGATTTGTTAGACTGTCACCTCACACAGTATCAGTGATCTCTACTGTACCACCACTAGATCCTATTAACTCTGACTTAGTCTTACCTGATCTCAAAAATAATGAAACCTCACCCAGAGAACTCATTTGTAGATAGCCCCTCTTGGTTGAGCTTTTCTGTTCCAACATTTCAGATATTAACTATTGATGTCTACCCATGTCAGCCTTCTCTTGGTGGCAGAATCTGTTAAGGACTAGGTTTATGGCATCCTTTTGTTTATTTGTTTGGCTCTCTTGCAAGGGTTTCTTTCTCTCTGCCCATTGGGTGTCGTTTTCTGGACATGGCCTGAAACTAGGTTTTTGGACTACTTGTACCCTGGTGACTAGGAGCTTTTGGAGATAAAATTATGCTCGCTCTATTTCCTCCCAAGGGGATTATTTCAAGGGGATTATTTCTAATCCAGTTAAAGAAAGCTATTAGTTCTTAGGTTGATAATCTTCTGAAGCTGATGGTATCTGTTTCTCATAGCTAAGGATATTTAACCTTCCCAAATGTATGTTTCTTCTAGCAGAGTGTTATCTAATAAGTGTGTGCTATGTTTGGTATATAGGTTTAGACTATCCCAGGATTTCTGATTTAGTGAAACAAAGGGATTAACTTCACCTCATATTGAATGTCCGCTTTGGCTTCTAAAAAGGACTAGGATTTGGTGTGAGGCTTACAGTGACAGTAAGTAACTAAATCAATTTGTGTCCCATCATTTGCACCTGTGAAAATGTCCTATTTTAAAATCCTTTATTTTTTCATGAATTTTGTATTCCAAATATACAATAACAAAACATCAGCTAAAAAACTACTGCAAAAATATCCAAGGACTTTTCAAAGTAAGGACATCCAATGTTTATTGGGTGTTCTTAAACAAAGAAATTATGAAATCAGGCTTTCTGTCTATTGTCTCACTTTCTTGAATTTTCTAAACTTGTAGAGTGAAAATTAGGTAACACAAACATAAAGAAAAAAAAATTAGGTAACTCAAATTCCCCCACTCAATGCATATAGGAAGGGTAAGAGACAAGTAGTATACATATCATAAAAGTAAGACCTAGGAATTTGGGGGGGGCGGTGGCTAGGAATTTTATTTAAAAAGGAAGAAATTTATGGCCATCATTTTCTTGGTAAGGAACAGCGACACTTTACCCCTAAATCCCTTTTTCTTCCAAAGGAAGTCTGTCGGGAGCGACAATTTTACAATCTCTTAACCTAGCCCATCAAAATATAAAGTAGCCAGTCACTGTACCCTTAATTTTCTTATGTCATAGGGAAGTAGGAAACATATAACTTCCGTGTGTGTGTGTGTGTGGAGAGAGAGATTTCTCAGGGAAGCTTCTGTGGTTCTAGGTAACAGGTCCTAGGTCTTTGCTTTAAATAAATGGTGCCTGGATCTCAATGACCCTGCATAGCCAGAGATCATCCAGAGGCTACCTCCAATACATTGCTATTGTGATAATAAAATAATGCAACTGCCTTGGAAACCAGTTTGTAAGTTCTCCAGAAATTTAAAAATAGTCTTACCTTATGACACAGAAATTCTGCAACTAAATATATACAAAAAAATAATGACAACATATGGTTGCACACAAATGTGTACAAGAATGCTCAACATTTTTCATAATAGCGAAAAACTGGAAACAATCCTTACGTCTATCATTTGGTGAATGAATAAACAAAAAGTGATGTATCCATAAAATGAAATCTCATTTAACCATAAAAAGTTGAAGTGCTAACATATGCAACATCATGAATGAACCTTGAAAAATTATGCCAAATGAGAGAAGACAATGCAAAAGGCCACATAGTTTATATTTATCAGAATCTGGGGGAGGAGAAGGATATAGGATATGAGTGCTAATGGTTATGGGGGTTTCTTATTGGCATGATAAAAATATCTTGCAATTAGGTAATGGTGATTATTGCACCACTTGATCTGGGTCACTACCTGGGATCCAACCCCATATGAAGCCTCACATGGAACCCTGCATTGGGCTCTTCTCTGCCACTGTCTTCCCATCATGCTTGCTTTCTCTTTCTTTCTCTCAAATAAATAAGTAAATAAATAAAATCTTTTTAAAAATTCCCCTTGTCTCTAAAAAACATTCTAGTATGACGTTTTGGATACAATTCTGCAATTGTAAGGTTGGAAAACATGTATAGTCTAGTGTACAGATATTCTATATGCTGCTTTATCCTCGAAAAATGTTTGCACCTGCCAAAATAATGCTTACAAAACATGTTCAAATGTAAGCCATTAAAAACCATTATATGAACAATAGGAGATGAAAAACATATTGGAATATATATATATAATGAAAATATTAAATAAGAATTTTATATTAAATAAGAATTTTATAATATATGCACATATATAGATCTTCAAAAGATAAGCTGAAGAAGAAAGGCCTAGGTATAAAAAATATAGAGTATTTTGAGCTTTTATGCAGATTCACGAAACAATAGTCTATAGTATTTATGGATACAAACATTATAACACAGATAAAGAAATATATATACCAAAATCATAACAGGAATTTCATATGGGACAGAGGAAAACAACTGTGAAACAAAGTGACACTTTTGGAATCCCAAAATAATCCAGAGACAATAGGAGAAAGTATAATCTTTTGCTAGTTGTGTTTTTTTTTAATTTATTTGTATTTTACTTTTGAATGTTTTACCTGAAAAAAATCACTGAGAGTCAAATTTTATTCTCTCATATTTCCAATCCAGTCATGCTCTAACGGTATGAAACAAAATAGAAATTAAGTCCTCTGACATAATTCTACTTAAAGTTAAAGGAATTATCTCCTATATTTTGCTTTTATAGTGTGACAATGTGTTAATCATTAAATGAGGCGTCCAATAAATTCAAAGAGCAAACAGCAGGAAATCACTCATGTTAGAACATAATCCTTTGATTAGAAGCATTCGTTTCTAAAATTAATCCCATTTAACATCAACTGTTAGCCTCTTTATTTTCTTATTCTGTAGGATATACTTTACACTTTACACAGTGGGGCTTTTCTCCTGGAAATTGGAAAGTGAATCAATGTATCCTTATGATTTTCTTAAAATCTGTTTGATGGATGATGGATGTTAACTAGACTAATTTTGGTGCACATTTTATTATATATGTAACAAAATAACAAAATTCTGTTTTATATATATTACATCATATATATTTTGTTATACAATAACAAAATATACATTATACTAAATCATAATGTTGTATACCTAAAAGTAACATAACATTATATGCTCAATAAGAACTTTAATTATTTGGACTTTCATATTTTGGGAACATAATCCAAAGAGTTGATAGCACAAGGGAGAGAAAACACAAATGAGTGACAGAACTATAGATTAAAGTTCAAGTGTTTTTTGGTCTTCAGAAAATTCCCCCCATGCTCTGAAAACTCTAAAGGGACATCGACAGTCACATCTGTTAAGTTTATTGGTCTATTTTGGCTGTCCTTCCCACTGTGGCAGCTTATATTCCATGTCTATTGTTAATAGAGTTTGTCCAACAGAATATTAGCCAATATAATGAAAACAGAAGCTTTAAATATGCTGAAACAATTTTTTGTGTCTAGCCTATGTTTGTCTAACCTGCCATGGGGAAAATATGCCCTATATAGATAAACTGTGCTTTCTGCACAATTATTGCTGTGGTAGTAGCTATACTTCAGTTACTGCATCTTTTAGCATATTCCATGACAACTAATGATCCACATCAGAGTCCCAGTGATTGTCTAAAACAAGATATACTTAAGGCTGGATTATTTCACTGTATTATGGCAAAACTTTTCAGCAGAACTCAACTCTAGATTTAACCATTCAATTTTTATATCTACAGATAGTTCTTGACTTACAATAGTTTAAATATTTTTAACTTTACTAAGATACAAAAGTGATATGAATTCAGCAAAAACCAATTTCAAATTTTGAATATTGAACTTTGCTTGGGCTAACAAGATGGGATACCATACTCTCTCATGATGTTGGACAACAAGCTATAGCTTCTAGGCAGTCACACAATCACAACTGAAACACTTTTTTACAACCATTCTGCATCCATTTAACATTCTGATTTTCACTTTTAATACATTTTTTCAATACATTATAAGAGATGTTTAATACTTTATTATAAAGTAAGCTTTGTGTTAGATGATTTTGCTCAAGAATAGGAATATAAGTTTCTGAACACATTGAAGATAGCCTAGGCTAAGATATCATGTTAGGTAAGTTAGCTGTATGAAATGTATTTTCAATTTATGTTGGGTTTATGAGGAAGTAACCCCGTTATAAGTCAATGAAGATCTGTATTTTGATGGGCACTGACCCAATCACTTGGCTTGGTCAATGTATCCCATATCTCTTGCATTTCCTCTAAGAATTTAAACATAAATATAATTTATATATAATATAAATAAATATAAATATAAATATAAATGTCACTGATAATTGACCCAAACATACATCTGTTTCTGGTTTATTTTAATTTCCTTATGCCAGGAAATTTATTTTCTTGATTCTCTTTCCCCCTTTTATATGAACATTAACCACACCTAGCTACTCTAAAATTCTACGTAATGTCAGTGGTGTCTTTTATAAATCTATGGGGTATATCTTATGAGTCCTGACAATGATGGGGGCAGAGCTGTCTGTTCTTTATTTCCTATTCTATGAGAATGCTATTGAAAATAGAAAGGTCTACTTCAGTATTTATGACAAAAAGAAATCATACCCAAGACTATACAGATCTTTGCTTAAGTTTCCATTTTGTTAATATCATATTTATGGCTGAGATAGAGATAGCTGAGGTTAAGACCTTTTTAGAGTCTGTTTTAAGACTTCAAGTTTCATTTTACTTTGATAAAAGCCCAGGTGCAACACTGTTGGCTGCATATAGGATGCACTAGTATTCTTGGAAAGTTTTCAGTGGTCCTATTCACATTTGTTACTATGCCTAAAGATGTAAGACATTGTTAATAATTTAGTGGAAGACTGCCTGGAAGCTCCTGTTGATTTGAAGTCTGAGACGCTTTTATTGACATGTGGGAATAGCCATGTGTGATGTCTCACCTCTATCAATTGCTAGTCTTATTATTTAATTGGCCAAATCCATGATTATACTTACTTGATCAAATCTTTACACCTACTGAAGTAAAAGAACACTTAAAAATCCAGCCAATGCTTTGCTTCTAGGAACTGAGTTCTCTTGTTTGTTCCCTGCAAACTTAACTTCAAAGCATTCTTTTTCAGGAAAAGCTTATACAGCCATGCTAAATTGAGCCTGGATTTCAATAATTAAATAATATATACCCTCACTTGGAATTATCTTCTATAGTGTAGGCTGGCTGCCTTGAACTTACAAATTTCCAGAACTAAGAGATCTGAGAATTTTTCATCTTGGAAACTCCTATTCCTCAGAGTACTACTCATCTAGCTTCCTTAATCAGATTTTCTCCTACAAAGTCCAAGGCTTAACCAATTTCACAGCTTTTATTTTCTCTAAGTGAGACACCTCTTCCTCATATTAGGAAATCTGGCTTAAAAAATTCATAGATTTACAGTTGGTGCACGCTTGCTTTCCAAATCAGGGTATGATTTCATCCTATCATACCCACCTTCCTGAAGTCTCTAAACTTCTATCAACAGCATTAAATCAAACTTCATACCTTGATTGTAGTTATTTCACATTCACACTCTTTTGTGGTCTTTTGCACTTATCTGTATGTCATTCGGCATCCTGTGCATACAGCTATCATTAATTTTTCTCTCTTTTTAAGACTACACATCTCTAGTTCTAGCATATTTCTTCCAATGTCATTTAGAGAGGTAATCTGTTAGGAGATATGAGGTACATCTATTCTGGATATGGTAACATATCAGTTATGCAAGTAAATCCTGCCTGCCTCCTCCACTTTCAGTGGAGTAATTCCACACAGGGAAATGTTTCTCAAATATTTTTGTGTGCCAAGTACCTAGTAGATAGTCTTGTGAAGCCAATTCTATGGCTTCCTTCTTATAATTTTGTTAAAATTACAAAATAAACCAATATAACCGACATAGGGTTATCAAAATATTTGAAACTCTTATACAATATTATATATGTTTTTGTATTGATATGTGTGTGTGTATATATATATATATATATATATATATATATATATATCAATTGTAGCTCTGTGTCAAACAAACAAACAAACAAAACTGCTGTATTTTCCAAAAGTGATCAACACAAAAGATAGTTCGAAATGTTTACAACTGTAGGGGTGCCTGGTTGGCTCAGTAGGTTTAGCGTCTGTCTTTGGCTGAGGTCATGATCACAGGGTCCCTGGGATCAAGCCCTGAATCTGGCTCCCTGCTCAGCAGAGAACCTGCTTCTCCTTTTCCCTTTGCCTGCCACTCCCCCTGCTTGTTCTCTGTCTGTGTGTCAAATAAATAAATGAATCTTTTTAAAAAATATTTCTAACTCCAGTTTGATACAAAATATCTGTTAATTCCTTTAATAAAAATCATGATATTACTAATATGAATATAATATGTCAACTATATTCATGATAGCAAACAACAGTACATATCAATCAGAACTTAATGAAGATGAAAATGTGAAATTTTCCTACTCAAGTTTATGAATCCCTAAACTTTATTTTTCATTTTTTTGAAGATTTTATTTATTTATTTGACACAGAGAGAGAGCGAGAGCAAGCACAAGCAGGGAGAACAGCAGGTGGAGGAAGAAGCAGGCTCCCTGCTGAGCAAGGAACCCAATGTGGAACTCCATCCAGGGACCCTGGGATCATAACCCAAGCTGAAGTCAGACACTTAACTGACTGAGCACCCGGGCATCCCTAAACTTTATTTTTATATGCTTTGGTGTTCATATACTTCCGGTAAGAAGCTATGACTCAAGGGTTATTCTTCCTCAGTCCCAACTTCTAGCCCAAGCTGTGATTCTACCAATGATATCGCTTCTTATCTATTCATATGTTGTCTTAGAATTTATTCAGTTTCTGGATTTCAACTTTCAAAAACATAATTGAGTTACCTTTAAAGTTACTACAGTGTTACTGGAATAATTTACACTCCTCTTCCCAGTATTTTTCTTATAATTCTAAATTATATATCATCATTTGATATAGATGCCCCAAGTCCTCAAAATACATTTCCGCAAATAATTTTCCTATAAGCTTTCAATCAGTAACTTTGAGATAATGCTTCTTAATAGCTTCCTGGGTCTTAGCTTCAACTGGGGAATTATTCCAACTTCTTGGAATGAAACATTTGGATACTTAATTTTTATGACCTCTCTTTAGAAAACTGTATTTTTCCCCCTGACTTGATAATCACTAACACATCATCAATACACCTTTTTCTGCCATCTCTCCAAAAAATTAGATTTGGGTATATCTTACATAATTTTTTTACACCTTTTCCATAAGTCTTGGGTAAGCCACCTTAATCACAGCATTATTGACATTTTGGCCAGATAATTATCTATTATGATGGGCTATCTTAAGCATTGTAGGATGTTTAGCATCATCCCTGATCTTTACCCACCAGAGACCAGGAGACTCCCACATGTAACAGTTGAAAATACGTTTGGACATTATTAACTCTCCACAGGGGAACAAAATCATGTTCAGTGGAGAACCACAGGTCTAAGGTGACTTATGTAACCTTGAGTTTTGATTGAAAAACATCCCTCTATGATATTATTCATCGGTATATATTTAGCTTGTTCTCTGATATTTTCAGAGTTTTTTTTTTAATCATTCTTTTTTCACTTAGAGAAATTTGCCTTTCTGCTTATTGATGTCATTGCATGGTTTCTTGGCTAGCATCAGGATAAAAGCATCTGGTATTCAAGCTTTCTTTAGATTTTTGGCTCAGGATTTATGATTATTTAATTTAGCTTTTTCCTTATCTCTATTCCAATGATTTATATCACTGTGGTAGGGCCTTTATGATAATTTTATTTATTCAGGAATAGGGACACCTGGAGAAGATAGAGGAATAGGAAGACCCTAACTCACTTCATCCCTTGCATATAACTATAGATAGCACTCACATCAGTGTAATAATCTAGAAAATGACCGAAAGTCTTGCAGAGAAAACTCCACATATATTGTGGAAAAGAAGCCACATGATGAGAATAGAAAGAGAAAAGATACAGTGGGAAGCTAAACCCCAGGGTCTGCCAGAGGAAGGAGGCCACAGGCATGTAGAAGAAAGAAAAACAGACTCTTACACTTGGGAGCTCAACTGGAGAAGATGAATACCCATACATTTTGCTTTGAAAACCAGAAGAGCTGTATTTTGTGAGTTCTTTCAACACTGAGAATGAAAAACTGTTAGACTGGCTTTGGGAAAGCTGGGAAAGGAGGATTAGGAAACTGAGTCCTTGACCTTAAAGAGAGTGTGCACGTGTATGCATGCACACACACACACACACACACAAACAGGTTGTAGAAAAACAACTTAAAAGCAGCAGTTTGAAAAACATATGAGGCATACAGGATGGAAAGCTATTCAAAATTAGTAGAGTTCACTGAGGGACTTTTCCAGGAGCAAAGAAGTTGGAAGGTGCCATTTCCCCACCCTCTTTCCCAGGATAAACACATGGCTTCCTGCGAACCAGAAAAGTAGTGACATTAATTAATTACCTTACTTGTGTACATCTTTCCTCACCCTCTCTAGCTGGCTTGCCTCAGTCCCAGCACTGTAGGTCCCCTCCTTCAGAAAACCAGTGGAAACCTTGCCAATATCACATCTCCTGAGTTTACACTCTGCAGGGTCTCAGATGTGGTGGCAGCAGTCTCCAACCTCCTCATGCAAAGGAGGTATGCACCTTGTTAAAATTCTATCCCCACCAGCACAGCTTTGTGGAGTGGCCCAGTTGGCATGGTGGCCACACATCCCTTGTGGAGGAGGACTTTAACCATCTTGTTAAAAGTGTGTACCCCACCCACTACTTTTGAGAGCAAGAAATGTGGCTAACTTTCATGACAAACAGAAACAGGTATTGAGAGCTAGAAAAAAAAAAGGAGACAAAGAAATACATCTCAAATGAAAGAAGAGGGCAAAATCACTAGAGACCAAAGTGAAATGGATGTAATATGCCTGATGGAGAATTTAAAGAAATGATCATAAAAATGCTAACTGGACTTCAGCAAAAAGTGGAGGAAATCAGTGTGACCCTTAGCAAGGAGATATAAAAGAACCAATCACACATAAAGAACACAATAATTGAAATTAAAAATACACATGATGGAATAAATAGCTGGCTACGAAAAGGAGAAGAATAAATTAGTGACCTGGAAGACAGAGTATTAGAAAATAGTCAAACTGAACAGGTGAGAAAAAAAATGTGTATATATACATATACACATATATACGTATATATACATATACATATGTATACACACGTATGTATACGTATATATATACATACATATATATACATACATATATATACGTATATATATGTGTGTATACGTATATATGTATATGTATATATACACACAAAAAATGAGAATTGACTTAGGAAACTCAGTGAGTCAATCACACATATAAACTTTTGTGTCAAAGGAATTCCAGAAGAAGAAACAGAAGAGGGGGGAGAAAATTTATTTGAAAAAATAATAGCTGGAATGTGCCTGAATTTTGTAGGGGAAACAGAAATTCTGATCCAGAAGTCACAGACATCCATCAACAAAATTAACCCAAAAATGTCTGCACCAAGACATATAGTAATTAAAATGGTCAAAATCTTTGATAAAGAAATAATTTTAAAAGCAGGAAGAGATAAGAAGACAGTTACATACAAGGAAAATCTCATAAGACTATCAGCAGATTTTAATCAGAAATTGTGCAGGCCAGAAAATAATGACATACTTGAAGAGCTGGGTAGGGGAAATCTGCAGTGAAGAATACTCTATCCACCATGACTATCATTCACAGCGTAAGGAGAAATAAAAAGCTTCCCAGACAAACAAAAGTTAAAGGAGTCTGTGGCCATGAAGCTAGTCTTTCAAGAAATGATAAAGGGGACTCTTGAGTGGAAAGGAAAGTCCATAAGTAAGAGGAAGAAAAAAAAAAAGAAGTACAAAAGTAATAAAACTAAGTATATGTGTAAAAATAGGTCCAGGGACTCACAAAATAACAGTATGTAAAATATGACAAAATATACTTAAAACACACAGAATAGAAGAGTAAAGAATGGGTTCAAACCTAGACAATCATCTACTTAATACAGACTACTGTAGGCAGAAGATGTTGTAACTATCTAATGGTAACCACAAATAAAAAAAAAGTAGTAATAGATAAGAAAAATAAAGAGAAAAGAATCCAAGTATATCACTAAAGAAATCCAACTTATGTTGAGAGAACAGTGGAAGCGAAGAAAGGAACAGAGAAATTTTAAAAAAAAAGACTATAAATGCATAACTATCAATAATTACTTTGAAAGTAAATGGACAAAATGCTCCAATCAAAAGACAGAGGGTGATTTTGATGAAGTCCCAAAAGTCTATTTTCGCTTTTGTTTCCTTTGCCTTTGAAGACATATCTTGAAAGAAGTTGCTGTGGCTGATATCAGAGAGATTACTGCCTATGTTCTCCTCTAGGATTCTGATGGATTCCTGTCTCATGTAGAGGTCTTTTATCCATTTTGAGTTTATCTTTATGTACGGTGTAAGGGGATGGTTGAGTTTCATTCTTCTACATATAGCTGTCCAGTTTTCCCCAGCACCATTTATTGAAGAGACTGTCCTTTTTCCACTGTATATTTATTCCTGTTTTGTCAAAGATTAATTGACCATAGAGTTGAGGGTCCATATCTGGGCTCTCTACTCTGTTCCACTGGTCTATGTGTCTGTTTTTATACCAGTACCATGCTGTCTTGGTGATCACAGCTTTGTAGTAAAGCTTGAAATCAGGTAACATGATGCCCCCCATTTTATTTTTGTTTTTCAACAATATGATAATTTCAACAATATTCAACAATATTTTTTCAACAATATCTCCCAATGTGAGACAGGAATCCATCAGACTCCTAGAGGAGAACATAGGCAGTAACCTCTTCGATATCAGCCACAGCAACTTCTTTCAACAGATGTCTCCAAAGGCAAAGGAAACAAAAGCAAAGATGAACTTTTGGGACTTCATCAAGATCAAAGCTTCTGCAGAGCAAAGGAAGCAGTCAAAAAAACAAAGAGGCAACCCACAGAATGGGAGAAGATATTTGCAAATGACAGTCCAGACAAAACGTTGATATCCAGGATCCAGGATCTATAATGAAGGTCTCAAACTCAACACACACAAAACAGACAATCATATAAAAAAAATGGGCTGAAGATATGAACAGAGACTTCCCCAATGATGACATACAAATGGCTATCAGGCACATGAAAAAATGTTCATCATCACTAGCCCTCAGGGAGATTCAAATTAAAATCACATTGAGATATCACCTTACACCAGTTAGAATGGCCAAAATTAACAAGACAGGAAACGCCATGTGTAGGAGGGGATGTGGAGAAAGGGGAACCCTCTTACACTGTTGGTGGGAATGCAAGTTGGTGCAGCCTCTTTGGAGAACAGTGTGGAGATTCCTCAAGAAATTAAAAGTAGAACTTCCCTATGACCCTGGAATTGCACTCCTGGGTATTTACCCCAAAGATACAGATGTCGTGGAAAGAAGGGCCATCTGTACCCCAATATTTATAGCAGCAATGGCCACGGTCGCCAAACTGTGGAAATAACCAAGATGCCCTTCAATGGACGAATGGATAAGGAAGATATGGTCCATATACACTATGGAGTATTATGCCTCCATCAGAAAGGATGAATACCCCACTTTAGTAGCAACGTGGACGGGACTGGAAGAGATTATGCTGAGTGAAATAAGTCAAGCAGAGATAGTTAATTATCATATGGTTTCACTTATTTGTGGAGCATAACAAATAGCATGGAGGACATGGGAAGTTAGAGAGGAGAAGGGAGTTGAGGGAAATTGGAAGGGGAGGTGAACCATGAGAGACTATGGACTCTGAAAAACAATCTGAGGGGTTTGAAGTGGCAGGGGGGTGGGAGGTTGGGGTACCAGGTGGTGGGTATTATAGAGGGCACGGTTTTCATGGAGCATTGGGTGTTGTGAAAAAATAATGAATACTGTTATGCTGAAAATAAATAAAAAATAAATTAAAGAAAAAAGACAGAGGATGAGAGAATGGAAAGAAACAAAAACAAAAACAACAAAAAACAAGATCTATCTATATGCTGCTTATAAGAGACTCATTTTAGATCTAAAGACATTTGCAGACTGAAACTGAGGGGATGAAGAAATATTTATCATGTGAATAATATGATAAATATGTTCTTTTTTTTTTAATTTTTTTCACCATATAGAATTCATTTTTTATGCACCATACCTGGTGCTCCATGCAATATGTGCCCTCTGTAATGCCCACCACCTGGCTCCGCCAACCTCTCATCCCCACCCCTTAAAAATCCTCAGATTTTTTTCAGAGTCCATAGTCTCTCATGATTCACCTCCCCTTCCAATTTCCCTCAACTCCCTTCTCCTCTCCATCTCCCCATGTCCTCCATGTTATTTGTTATGCTCCACAAATAAGTGAAATCATATGATAATTGACTCTGCTTGACTTATTTCACTCAGCATAATCTCTTCC
>NC_081565.1:56187344-56212712 GCF_022355385.1 Mustela nigripes | reverse complement strand
CCTATGTCCTCCATGTTATTTGTTATGCTCCACAAATAAGTGAAATCATATGATAATTGACTCTGCTTGACTTATTTCACTCAGCATAATCTCTTCCAGTCCCATCCATGTTCATACAAATGTGGGGTATTCATCCTTTCTGATGGAGGCATAATACTCCATAGTGTGTATGGACCACATTTTCCTTACCCATTCATCCTTTGAGGGGCATCTTGGTTCTTTCAACAGTTTGGCGACAGTGGCCATTGCTGCTATAAACATTGGGGTACAGATGGCCCTTCTTTCCACGACATCTGTATCTTTGGGGTAAATACCCAGGAGTGCAATTGCAAGGTCATAGTAAAGCTCTATTTTTAATTTCTTGAGGAATCTCCACACTGTTTTCCAAAGTGGCTGCACCAACTTGCATTCCCACCAACAGTGTAAGAAGGTTTCCCTTTCTCCACATCCTCTCCAACACATGTTGTTTCCTGTCTTGCTAATTTTGGCCATTTTAACTGGTGTAAGATGGTATCTCAATGTGGTTTTCATTTGAATTTCCCTGAATGGCTAGTTACTTTTAATGCCATTCAGATCAAAATTCCACTGGTATTTTTCGAAGAGCTGGAGCAAATAATCCTAAAATTTGTATGAAATCAGAAGAGACCCTGAATTGCTAAGGATATTTTCTTTTCTTTCAAAAGAAAGCCAGTGTAGCCATACTTACATCAGACCAAATCAAGTTTAAAATGCACACTATAACAAGAGACAGAGAGGGACACTGTATAATCATTAAGGGGATAACCCAACAAGAAGACATAAAAATTGTAAACATTTATGTACACAATATGGGAGAACCCAAATATGTCAAATAATTAATAACAAATATAAAGCAAATGGAAAGGAAATAATGAATAACAAGTATAAAGAAAATAACAAATACAAATGAAAAATAACAAATATAAAGGAAATAAAATTAATAACAAATATAAAGGAAATAACAAATACAATAGTAATGGGGGATATTAAAACCCCAATTACATCAATGGTTAGATCATCTAAAGAGAAAATCAACAAGGTATCAGTGGCTTTGAATGAGACACCGGATCAGATGCATTTAAAAGATATACTCAGAACATTACACCCTAGAACAGAAGAATACATATTCTTTTCAAATATACATGAGACATTTGCCAGAATACATCATGTATTCAGTCACAAATCAATTTCAAAATTTCAGAAAGACAAAATTTATAACATGCATCTTTTCTGACCACAACACAATGAAATGGAAATCAACTACATAAAAATCTAGAAAAAGCACAAATACATAGATTTTAATAATATGCTACTAAATACTGACTAGGTCAACCAAGAAATCAAAAAGGAAATTAAAAAAATACATGAAGACAAGTGAAAATGAAAATAGAATTGTCCAAAATATTTGCAATGCACCAAAAGTGGTTCAAAGAGGGAAGTTTACAGCAATACAGGTAGTTCCCAGAGAGTAGGTGGGTGTGTGTGAAAGTGGAAAAGGTGAAGGGGATTAATGGTGTATTTGATAAGAACTGAGAAATATATGGAAGGGTTGAATCATTATATTGTGCATCTTAAATGAATGTAGCCATGTATGTTAACTACAATGTAATTTAAAAAAAGAAAGAAAGAAAGAAAGAAAAGAAGCGATATTTCTGAGGATAAAGTGAAAATCCCTCTCTAATATTCACAAGAATGAATAGCACTTTGTGGAAAATAAAGGTATAGAAGGAATACAAAGAAAGCCTACTATTTAATTTCCAGAATTTTCCCTTAGTTTAGGTAAAGGTCAAAATTTACAACTCCATGTCAAAAATCCTCTAATGGGCAGTATATCTACCTGAGAAACATATGGAGATAGTAAAATTATTTTACCCACCAATGTTTATGAAGCTTGTAGGAAGAAGATGTTCTAAATTAGATATCAAAAGGATCTAAATAAAAGTGTCAATATCAAAGATGCACCAGTCCAACTTGATGAAGTCCAAAGCCCAAAGTCATTTGCCCAATGGGAAAAAAATTATATATATATATATATATATATATATATATATATATATATAATAAAAATAACAAATTTAAAAAACACATTATGTATTATTTTGTTTTCCCAAATTCCATTCACGAGGTCATTTTTTCCCCAAAGTTTAAAGCCATTATGCCAAATATTGTGATTTTTTAGAATTCCAATAATTAGTAGTTTGATAGTAGGCAACTGGTAAGACAGTCTCCAGTGATTCCCATATCCTGATATATATGCCTTTGTGTGATTCCTTCCTTTTCAGTGTGGGTTGAATTTAGTGCCGCTATTCTAATGAATAGAGTACTCCAAAAGTGATAGGATACATTTCTAAGAAAAGATTGCAAAGGGACTGCGGGTTACTCTCACTCTCTCATATGTTTTCTCCTTTAGAATTCTTGCTCTATAAGGGAAGGAAGCTACCATTTTGCAAAAAGTCCTATGAAAAAGTCCATATGCCAGGTAACTGCTATCTCTAGCCAGCTCAGAGTGAAGACTGAGACCTGCCAATATTCACAAATAGAAGCTTGCAAGCGGATCCTCCCCCAGTGGAGCCAAGAGGTGATGGCAGCCCTGATCAATGCCTTTTTTGAGACACCCTGAGCCAGAGGCACCCAGGTAAGCCACCCCCAGATTCCTGACCCACAAAAAATATTAGCCAATAATTTTTGGTTTGGGAGTTGTTTTTTTACATATGAATATATAAAACTGGTATGTTTGGGGGCTACTTCTTACATGGAAATATATAAATATATATTACATAGAATGTATATAATTATCATTATTCTCTCTATATATCTATTTATCTCTATGTATAATATATATGTAATTATTATTATCCTCTATTTCTCTATCTATTCTCTAATTTATTATTCTCTATTTGTTTTAATTATTATTATTCTCTTTTTAAGTTTTTAAGTTTCCACTTGAAAGTATTTTTCTCGGGGCGCCATTGTGGTTCAGTGGGTTGAGCCTCTGCCTTCAGTTCAGGTCATGTACCCAGGGTCGCATCAGGCTTTCTGCTCAGCAGGAAGCCTGCTTTCCCCTCCCCCTCTGCCTGCCTCTCTCTCTGTGTCAAATTAAAAAACAAAAACAAAAACAAAAAACTTAAAAAAATTTTTTTTCTCAACTAAAGTTTTGCAACAATTCAGCAATGAGATGGAAGAGGATAGAAATTAATACATAATTTTCATCTTTTTAACTGATAGTGCTATGGAGTAAAAAGGCCCAGTGAGCTTCAAGTGTCCCATCTAAAAGCTGGGACAACATAATTGATAAGAATTATGAGGATAGGTAGCAGACACAGTTATCCAGGTCTGCCTTCTATTCTTTGATATGGAAAGTTCCTAAATCCCACATTTAGAGCTCTTGATATATTACATGGACACAGTTCTCAGTAATAAAATACAAAACAATAGATGTTCCATCCACCAAATAATACATTTTACCTTGAAGGGGAAAGTAGAGAAGAGGGCAACTGGACAAAAAATATTTGGAAAATCTGTTACCAAGAAAGCCAGAGTAGTAGAACAGTGGTAAAAAAAATAATTCTTGAAAAAAAATTACTGGGTGTATTTAATTTATTTGCTTTCAGAATATGTCACTGAGTTAAAAAAATATTTTGGGCATAATTCATTAATTCAATAAAATGACTGAATAACTGTTACGTACCCGGCGCTGTGTATGGGAAATGACGAAGAATCCAAAATGGTTTCTCTTTTCAGCTCATGCTCTTCCTTAGAAGACATAATGGGTACACATATAGAAAAATTCAGCACTCATTATCTTTGCTAATTATGTGATGTTAGTAGGTGCTCAGGGGTATTGGTAAATACTGTTTGGTTTCTTTTCTTTTCCAGGATCATTGTCCTGGCTGTCTCAGTCATCTCTGCTATCCTAAGCACTTTGTTTTGCATCATTTTAATCAAGACACTTGTATCAGACTTTCCAGATAAAGCTAAAGCTTTATCTTATTTGAAATCTTGATCCAGTTTTTTACTCTTGCTGAACCACTTTCCTAAAATATCCCTTCCCTCTTTGCCTAAATAATATTATCTATCAATCAATCATCTGCCTATCCTTAATGTTTTCATATAATTTAAATACATAATTTTTCATTGATATTTTTGAAGAGAGCCTGCAAGGTTGTTACTCCCATTTTTCAGAATCCATTTGATTGAATGTGATCAATTTTACCAGGTTCACATATTTATAAACAGCAGAGTCAGGAGGGGAACATAGAATTTTGATTCCTATTCCTTAACTCTTTTTCATTAGTAACATAAATCTCTTCACTGAATTTTGTTAAAGAATTAAGAGTATGTGGTCTTCAACTCTTTCCTATCACAGATATCACATCACTAGTACCACATCAAGGGTATATACCACATAGACCTGCTTCATTGGAATTTTTATCTTTACATTTAAAATTTCAAACTCCTGCACCAATCAGATCAGTGTACTCTCCTGAATATGTCATATGTTCCCTTGTATGGTGACAAATGGAAGGAAATCCCTTTATCTCTTTTTAAATATTTTATTTACTTGAGAGAGAGAGAGAGAGAGAGAATGAGCAAGAAAGTGAGAGAGAGAGAGCATAAGCAGAAGGAGGAGCAGAGGGAGAGGGAGACAGAGGCTCCCTGCAAAGCAGGGAGCCCCAAGTGGGGGCGGGGGAGAGGCTCAATCCCAGGACCCTGGGATGATGACTTGAGCTGAAAGCAGACACTTAACTGATTCATGGCATCCCATGAATTCCTTTATCTTATCGTCCTATCTGAACACTCCTTTCAAATTCCAGCTCATATTCCACCTTACTGATGAAGACTACCTCCCAGTGGTGTTAAAGCATGCCATATTGTTCACTACTTGTTTCATTTGTTTTTTATGTGTCAGTTCTCTTACCATCTATGGCTTACATAGGCTTTTGTGTCCTCAGCAGTCCATGAAAAAAGGGATGGTAGTTCGTTTACATATTCAGCAACATTTATTGAATGCCTACTACAGGCTAGGCTTAGGGTTTATAAATATGAAATAAAGTTTATTCACTCATTCATTCATTCACACAGATGTAATGTTCAATAATTTATCAGTTGCATATGACACCCAGTGCTCCTCACGTCATATGCCCTCCTTAATCCCCACCACCAAATTACCCCATCCTCCCACTGACCTCCCCTCCAGCAACCGTGTTTATTTTCTACAGTTAAGAGTCTTTCATGGTTTTTCTCCCTCTTTGATGACTTCTACTTCAGTTTTCCCTCCCTTACCTTATGATTCTTTGTTGTTTCTTATATTTCTCATATGAATGAAATAATATAATTGTCTTTCTCTGGCTTATTTTGCTTAGCATAATATCCTCCAGTTCCATCCATATCAGTGTAAATGTTAAGTATTCATCTTTTATGATGACTGAGTAATATTCTATTGTTTATATACCATATCTTCTTTATCCATTCATTTGCTGATGGACATCTCAGCTCTTTCCACAATTTGGCTATTGTGGAGATTGATGCTATAAACATTGGGGTACAGGTGACCCTTCAGATCACTGCATTTGTATCTTTGGAGTAAATACCTAGTAGTGCAATTTTTTGGTCATAAGGTAGCTCTATTTTTAACTTCTTTTTTTTTTTTTAAGATTTTATTTATTTATTTGACAGACAGAGATCGTAAGTAGGCAGAGAGGCAGGCAGAGAGAGAGGAGGAAGCAGGCTCCCTGCTGAGCAGAGAGCCCGATGCGGGGCTCGATCCCAGGACCCTGGGATCATGACCCGAGCCGAAGGCAGCGGCTTAACCACTGAGCCACCCAGGCGCCCCTATTTTTAACTTCTTAAGGAACATACATACCGTTTTCCAGAGTAGCTGTATCAGTTTGAATTCCCACCAACAGTGTCAAAGGGTTCCCCTTTCTCCACATTCTCACAAATTGTTGTTTCCTGTCTTGCTAATTTTAACCACTCTGACTGATAGTATCTCACTGTATTTTGATTTGTATTTCCCTTATGCTAAGTGATGTGGAACTTTTTTTTCATGTATCTGTTGGCTATTTGTATGTCTTCATTGGAGAAATAAGTGGCTGTTTATGTATTCTGCCCATTTCTTAACTGGATTCTTTGTTTTTGGGTGTTGAGTTTCAGAAGTTCTTTATAAATCTTGAATACTAGCCCCTTAGCTGCTATGTCACTTGCATATATCTTCTTCTATTCTGTAGGCTGCCTTTTAGTTTTGTTGACTGTTCCCTTTGCTGTGCAGAAGTTTTTATCTTGATGAAGTCCCAATAATTCATTTTTTCTTTTGTTTCCTTTGGAAACGTGTCTAGCAAGAAGTTGCTGCAGCTGAGGTTGAAGAGGTTGCTGCCTCTGTTCTCCTCTAGGAGTTTTTATGGATTCCTGTCTCACATTTAGGTAATTCATTCATTTTGAGTTTATCTTTGTGTATGATGTAAAAAAGAAAAAGTCTAGTTTCATTCTTTTACAATGACTGTCCAATTTTCCATCAATATTTATTTATTTATTTTAAATATTTTATTTATTTATTTGACAGAGAGAGATCACAAGTAGACAGAGAGGCTGGCAGAAAGAGAGAGCAAAACAGATTCCCGGCTGATCAGAAAGCCCAATGTGGGTCTCAATCCCAGGACCCTGAGCCAAAAGCAGGGGCTTAACCCACTGAGCCATCCAACACCCCCCCCCCAAGCTACATTTATTGAAAAGACTCTTTTTCCAATGGATATTCTCTCCTGATTTGTTGAATATTTGTTGATCATTGAGTTGAGGGTCCATTTCTGAGTTCTCTATTCTGTTCCATTCATCTATGTTTCTGTTTTTGTGCCAGTACCATGCTGTCTTGATGAGTACAGTTTTGCAATATACCTTGAAGTTTGGCATTGTGAGGCCACCAACTTTGGTTTTTGTTTTCAACATTCCTCTGGCTATGCTATTTCTTTTGTGGTCCCATACAAATTTTAGGATTATTTTTTCCAGCTCTGTGAAAAATGCTGATGGTATTTTGATAGGGATTGTTTTGAATGAGTAGCTTGCTCTGGGTAGCATAGACACAGGCTAACAACATGTGTTCTTAGAAATGGAAAGATTTTTCCATTTCTTTGTATCTTTCTCAATTTCTTTCACAAATGTTCTGTATTTTTTAGAGTACAGATTATTTATCTCTTTGGTTAGGTTTATTCCTGGGTATCTTATGGGTTTTGGTGCAATTGTAAATGGGATTGATTCTTTAATTTCTGTTTTTCTGTCTCATTGTTAGTGTGTAGAAATGCAACTGATTTCTGTACATTGATTTTTATATCCAAGCTCATCAGGGATGTTGGCCTGTAATTCTTTTTGATGGAGTCTTTGCCTGGTTTTGGGATCTAGGTAATGCTGGCCTTGTAGAATGAGTTTGGAAGCTCTCTTTCCATTTCTTTTTTTTTGAAACAGTTTCAGTGAAATAGATATTAATTCTTTTTTAAATGTTTAGTAGAATTCCCCTAGGAAGCCATCTGGCCCTGTACTCTTGTTTTGGGGGGAAGTTTTTGATTACTACTTCAATTTTATTGCTGGTTATGGGTATTTTCAGGCTTTCTATTCCTTCCTGTTTCAGTTTTATAAATTTCCAGGAATACATCCATTTATTCTGGATTGCCTGATTTTTTTTTAAATATAGTTGCCATAATTTGTACTTAAAATTATTTGTGCTGTGCTGGTTGTGATCTATCCTCTTTCACTGATGATTTTATTAATTTTAGTCCATTCCTCTTTTTTTTTTTTTTTTTTTGACATGTATGGATAGAGGTTTATTGATCTTATTAATTCTTTCACAGAACCAGCCTCTAGTTTAATTGATCTGTTCTCCTATACTTTGGGTTTCTATTTCATTGATTTCTGCTCTAATCTTTATTATTTCTCTTCTTTTGCTTGGTTTAGGCATTATTTGCTATTCTTTCTCCAGCTCCTTTTAAGTATAGGTTGACTTGTTTATTTGAGATTTTTCTAATTTTTTGAAAGATATTTGTATTGCAATGTACTTCCTTCTTAAAATTGCCTTTGTTGTATCCCAAAAGTTTTCAACAGTTATGTTTTCATTTTCGTTAGTCTCCATAATTTAAAAAATTCTTCTTCTCTTTTTTTAAGATTTTATTTATTTATTTGACAGAGAGAGAGATCCTGAGAGAGGGAATACAAGGAGGGGATGTGGGAGAGAGGAAAAACAGGCTTCCCTTCAAGCAGGGAGCCTGATGTGGGGCTTGATCTCAGGACACTGCGATCATAACCTGAGCTGAATACAGATACTTAATTACTGAGCCTCAGTGATGCCCCTAAATTCTTATTTAGCTTCCTGGTTAACCCATTCACTCTTTACTAGGATACTCTCTAACCTCCAAGTGTTTCTTTTCCAATTTCCTTTTATGATCAAGTTCAAGTTTCAAAGCATTGTGGTCTGAAACTATTCAGGGAATAATTCAATCTTTTAGTATCAGTTGAAACCTGATTTGTGACCCAGTATGTCACCTATTATGGAGAAAGTTTCATGTGCACTTGAGAAGAATGTGTATTCTGTTGCTTTAGGATAGAGTGCTTTGCATATATCTGTGAAGTCCATCTGGTCCATTGTGTCATTCAAAACCTTTATTTCCTTCTTGATCTTCTGGTTAGATGATCTGTCCGTTACTGAGTGAGTTGTTGAAATCCCCTACCATTGCTATATTATTATCAATGTGTTTCTTTACTTTGTTTAGTAATTGATTTATATAATTGTCTACTCCAAAATAAACACTTATAATTATTAGATATTCTTGTTGGGAAGACCCTTTAAGTGTGACATGGTGTCCTTTTACATCTTTTAGTACAGTCTTTGGTTTAAAATCTAATGTGTCTGATATGAGGATTGCTACCCCAATTTTGAGTTCCAACAACATAATAAATGGTCCTCCAAACCCTTACTTTCAGTATAGAGATGTCTTTAGATATAAAGTGAGCTTCTTATAGAGTGTATGGATTCTTCCTCCCTCCCAAACTTCACTATTAAGTGTCAGGATGTTGATCTATTTTTTATTGATTTTGGGAAGACTCCTCTCTACCTCTTGGATATGGATACCTGTTTCCTTCCCCAGATTAGAGACAGTCTCAGCTTTGATTTTTCAAATATACCTTCTGGTTCTCCCTCTTTTTGTTCTTCCTCAGGCACCCCAGTAATTCTGATTGGTTCATTTTACGGCATTGGTGATTTCTCAAAGCCTCTCCTTATGGCCCATAAGTTTTTTTTTTTTTTCTCTCTTTTCCTCAATTTCCTTCCTCTCCATAAACTTGTCTTCTATGTCACTTACTCTCTCTTTTGCCTCATTTACCCTAGCTGTCAGAGCATCCAATTTAGACTGCATATTAGTTAGAGCATTTTTAATTATGGCCTGATTAGGTATCATTTTTGCACTAAGATACTTTCTAGAGTCCTTATGTTTTCTTCAGGCCTACCTAGTAACTTTATAAATGTTATCTTGAATTCCAGCTCTGACATTTTACTTATATCCATATTGATTAGATATGTGGCAGAGAGTATTACCTCTGGTCCTTTCTTGTGTTGTGAATTCCCCCTTCTAGTCATTTTGCCCAGGGAAGACTGGCTGAAAAAGTGAAGAGAATCTAAACTATCAACCATGACCCAAGCAAATACACATTAGACAAATCTGAAGTGATCAGAAATCAAAAAAGAAAAGATAAAAACAAAGGAAAAAGAGGGAGTGGGGAGAGAGAATATAATCTCACTATGCGGACAAAATAGAGTGATTCACTTGGTCCTGAGTGCTTTTGGTCTGTCTTAGAAGACACTAAATCCCAAAACTATAAAGGCAGCAAAACTTATATCTATATACAAAAAGTAATATTGAATAGCATGAAAGGAAGCCAAAAATGAAGAATGTATCTATAAAATATAAATGTAAAAATGCAAGTAAAAAAAAAAAAGACTTAAAAAGAAGAGTTGATAAAATAAGAAACTAGTTGAAAAGGGGAAAAAAAGAAAAAAAAAGAAGTGGAGAAGTTTAAACTGAAAGATAAATTATGAGAAAAAAACAAATTCTATATACTATTTTTCCCGTTCTGGTGGAGTTTTACAGTCCTGTGCAGTCTGTAACTTGCTATCCACCTGTTCTTCCAGTTGGTCTTCTCAGGGAGGGGCCTATGCACTGCTTTTCAGGTGTCTCTGCCTGAGCAGAGTTGTACCACCTCTTTCCCGAAGGCAGGGCTGAGTGTAAGCTGCTTTTGATTGTTCTGTGTGACTTTTGTTCCCTGAAGGCTTTCCACACCTCTCTAGAGACTCAAAATAAAAATGGCCACACCCCAATCTCCAGCCCCCCAGCCGAAATGTCACAGTGCCCTCTCTTCAGTAAACTCTCAATGATAAACAGTGTTTACTTTTGTGTGTGTCAAACTCTGTAGACTCATGCAATGAGCACCATTAATTACCCCTCACCCCCACCCCGGGGAAGGTGTAGAGTCCTGACTGTCTGCATTTTGTTAGGCCCTGGCACATAAAGCAGGTGCCAGATGGAGCCTGCACCCCCTCCACCCCACCCAGGGGAAAACAGAGGGTCACTGTTTTCTTGTCTTTTGCAGCATCTCTGCATGGAAAGCAGTACTCTATCTGGGTGTGACTCACAGTTTATGGTGAACTGAAGTGCCACCGCTGCTCCAGTCTTGCTGACTGGAGCGTTTTCCTGCTCCAATGCTTGGGAACTCTACCAGCTCAGGATACTTCTTTCAGTGACTCCAGGAGTTCTGGGACCACACTATCCTGCCTAGAATTCTTCCCTGTTTCACCATCTAAGCACCTTTCAGTCAGGGATGTCTCTCACTGGAGCAGATTTCTAAGGGCTCTGATTTTGCCTTCCAGTGCTATATCACTTCTGGTTGCCAGTTTACTGAGGCTCCCTCCCCTTGTCATTTATTCTCTGATATATCTCCTCAAAATTACTTCTCCACACATCCTGCCTTGCAAAAAGTGATTGTTTTTCTACTCATAGAGTTCCAGATATTATTTTTTTACATCAAAATTTGAATTCAGGGGCGCCTGGGTGGCTCAGTGGGTTGAAGCCTCTGCCTTCAGCTCAGGTCATGATCCTGGGGTCCTGGGATGGAGCCCCGCATCAGGCTCTCTGCCCAGCCAGGGAGCCTGCTTCCTCCTCTCTCTCTGC
The DNA here is from genome assembly GCF_022355385.1 of Mustela nigripes. NCBI lineage: Eukaryota > Metazoa > Chordata > Mammalia > Carnivora > Mustelidae > Mustela > Mustela nigripes. The sequence continues at coordinate 56,201,493 of NC_081565.1, read as the reverse complement.
CTGCCTCTCTGCCTACTTGTGATTTTTGTCTGTCAAATAAATAAAAATAAAATCTTTAAAAAAAATTGAATTCATGGGTCCAGAATGATTTGATAGTTATCGAACTAAATTCAAAGTACCAGATAAAATGAGGTCCCCTACTCTCCAACCATCTTATCATCCATTCCCCCAAAAGAAAATTTAAAAATACATTGGCCTTGTCCTCAATACCAGCAAGCACTTGGCATGCTAGAGGAACACAATGTATGTAATTATAAATAAGTGTTCTGTTTTACACAAAATAACCTTTCAAAGTCATCAAATAATTGACATCAAAACTCATTTTGCTGTCATGGGCATATTGAAGACTCTCAGGTATTTTAGGACATAAATAATGAATAGGGATATTGAGCCTGTTTCTTCACAAACAGAGCCAGATCTTTGATTTTTATTACCTCCCCAGAAATTTCTCATTTTACCTTTTCCACTTTCATTTTCACATAGATTTCTAATTTCCTCTCATTATCTTATCCTTTTGCACCTCTTTATCTTTTTTTCTGTTCTGTGCCTTAACAGATAACAGTAAGCACAGTAACTTAATTTCTGGATTTAGAAGGTTCTTAAGATGTGTGTTACTTTGATCATAATTCAATCTTACTGGAATTTACCCATTGAAAAACTTTTAACAGCTTTATTTATTTGAAAGAAGAATGGAATATTTTCTATTTTGGGGGGGGATATTTTCTATCTTTAGGTAGAAAATAATATCATAAGTAGTTTATATGGTAGCCTTTCTTTGGCACATGTTAACATATAATTAATTAATTTCATTCTAACATGACTGTTGTCATTAAACTACCATGCTTATGGCTTGACATAATGTATGTAATTTTCTTACATTGTGAATAAATGGATGCAGCCTTTAGGGATGTGGTGGCTGTAAGGAGCACAAAACCGATGATTATAATTCCCCCCTACCACCACTAAACAAGATGCCTGGTGAGTGGTTAATGGAATTATTTCCGGAGCTAAAGGAAGTCAAGCCATAGTTTCTGAAATTTTGTTGACCTTTCTCCCTTGTACTGGTGGGATGCTGTAACTCTATTATTTCTAAACTCTAGTGGGAAAAAGGAGCAGCTAAAGTAGAAATGTTTTAATGTTAATTTCTTTTAAAATAGGAAAAATATTAATATAATAGCACAAATATATAATAATGAATGAAGCATGTTCTTTTTTTAATACCAATACAGTTGTAAATTCATATATTTTTATTTAGTGATTTAGTTTTTTTTTTTTCTGGAAAAATATGTTCCCAAAGGTAAATAGTACCTAGAGCCATGAAAGCCATGATGTAGCTTTACAGGTTTGCTTAGGATTGAAGGGTTTCCTGGATATGATATTTTCAGTGCTGAACTGGAATAATCTCTCACAAACTAGTATGGTTGTTCACTCTAACGACCTCTGGCGATTACAAGGAGTCCCATGGAAGTCATGTTTTAGCTGTTGGCTTCTAAAATTAGGAAAACAAGGTAGAAGAGGGTAGAAATGAATGCTAAGCAAGAAAACTGTAGTTGAGTTATTTCATGCCTGAACACTCACACACCCATCTTTTCATAACACATTTTAATATGGATTACACTTATACCCTACCTACAAAAGAAACAACTGTTAAATCTTGTTAATTACTGCTATTGGTCTATATTATTTTCTAGTTTCTGTTGTAACAAATTACTATAAACTTAGCTACTTAAAAACATTTATTCTCTGCATTCTGGCAATCAAAGTTCAAATTGGGTTTGCAGGGTTACTTTTCTTCCTCCGACTCTAGGGAGAATCTGTTTTCATGCCTTTTCCAGCTTCTAGATATTATCTACATTCCTTGATTTATGGACCCTTCCTTCATCTTCAAGCCAGAGTGTAGCATTTCTCTCTTCTCTGACCTCCCCTACATTGAATCCAGCTGAAAACTCCTGGTTAATCGTTCATCATAAGATCACTAACTTATTCATATCTCCAAAGTTTCTTCAAAATGTAAGAGGACATATTCTCAGGTCCCTGAGATTAGGATAGGGACATCTTTGGGGAGATATTATTCAACCTATCACAAGTACCAAGTCAAGTATTCCTAGGTTAAGTACAGATTAATTTTGCCTAACAAGCCCAAGACAAAAAACAAAAAACAAACAAACAAAACAACAACAACAACAAAACTAAGGAACAAAAGCCAGGCGTATTCAGATGGATTAATCAAGATATTTATCCCAATGTCAGGGCACAAGAGCACTAGCATTCTTGGCCAGTGGAATTGCATATTGATATTTGACTGCCACATGTGTCTCTGATGTTCTTTTCTCCAGTTTATTCCAACTTCTCTCATTCAAAATTTGAAAATATTCATTTGGATATTTTTCTGACATATCCTAAAGTTTATAAATTCTATTTTAATCAATGTCTAATCTGCAGAAGACATTTTATTCTGAATCTTGTTTATAGCTTCCTATAATCTGGTAAAAGCTTTCTATATTGTCGAGGGCAGATGCGCCAGGGTCCTGGAGATCCGTCAACCGCAGAGCTTTGCAAAATGGCGCCTGGCGATTTGCCAGAAGGTGTGTCTAGAGTGACTGATCGTAAACAGGAAGTACTACCTATTGGCTGTTGAACTATTGCTATGCTGTGGGTACTTGGTAACAAGCTTAAGATTGGTGGATGCTTATCGCTGTCTATGCTGATTGGCTTAGCTCCCCTATATAAGCGATGGCCATATGAAATAAAGGGCTTTTTTGAAACCCAAACGGACGGAGGGTCGTTATTATCGCTGTTGGACGGTGATAAATGGTGGCCCTTACGGGGAGCTCCCTTTCTCTGTTTCTAACAGTGCACTGAGGTAAGTGACGAATTTATTTAGAAGAAAATTCTGGCCAGAGAAGTTTTATGAAAGTTCACTGATTATAGTGACGATTGCAACGTAAGCTCACTGGTGTTAGTGACGATCTTGAGAAAGCTCACTGTTTTAGTGACGATAGCAGACTAGTCTTTTCTTTGCTTCTTGACTATTTATTTGTGATATACTATGGGTTCAGAGGTCTCAAGAATACATATGGAAGGGGCTCTGCGGGAGTTGCTAAAAGCAAATGGAACTCCTTTGAAAATGAAAACTGCTCGGGCGTTCTTGCGCACTGTAGAAGGAGTCAGCCCTTGGTTCCTAGATGAAGGATTATTAAACATTCCATAATGGGAACATTTAGGGGAGGATCTTATGAGGGTTGATAAAGAGAAACCCCTTCCATCTGGCACACTCGCTATAAGGGCTCTCATACAATCCTGTTTGCTTAGCCCCAAACCCCCTGAGATTATAAAAGAAAGCCTACAAGCAGGAGAACAGGTCTTGGAGGAAGTAAAAGAGGAACAATTGAAGGCCTCAACTATAGGGGCCTCTTCAGAAGAGGAAGAAGAGCTTTCAGGGGATGAATTAGCAAAAAAAATTAAGCAACTTATCTTGTGAGCTGTTGCAGCCTTCAGTTCCCCCACCTTATAATCCTGAAATAAATTGTAGCTGCCCAGGAGCCTGCTCGCATGATAGACATGACGTCACTGATTGGAATTCAATAGGACAACAGTTAGGCTTAGCTCTACCAGTCTTTCAAGATCAGCAAGGGAATCTCATGCATCAGCCATTAGATATTAAACAAGTAAAACAGCTAAAAGAGGCAGTCATGTCTTATGGCCCTCAGGCTGCTTATACTATTACCTTACTCGAGACTCTCACAGAACAAAACCTAACACCTTTAGACTGGAGTAATCTAGCACGAGCTTGCTTGTCTGGAGGGAAATATCTTATGTGGAAAATAGCAAATCAGGATAACTGTACGGAAACTGCTTGCCATAATGCGGGAGCTGGGAATGGAGCTTGGAATTTAGAAATGCTGACTGGTACAGGACAGTTTTCAGGAAATCAAAATCAGATCAATTTTCCACCTGCAGTGTATTTGCAAATTGCTACTGCTGCTGCTAGGGCGTGGAAAACCATACAAGGCACAGGTGATTTACAAGGTCAATTGTCAAAAGTTATCCAGGGAAATAATGAACCATATGCAGATTTTGTAGATAGACTTATCTAAATGGCATCTAGAATTTTTGGGGATGTTGATCAGGCTATGCCTCTGGTCAAGCAATTAGCCTATGAGCAAGCCAATAAATGGTGCAAAGAAGCAATACAACCCTGGAAAAACAAAGACCTAGCCTCCTATTTAAAGGCCTGTAGAGACATAAACGAATCAGTTATCCAAGCTAATGTCATGGCAGAGGCTTACGCTAATTTTACTGGTACAAAGGTTACCAAATCCCCTGGTCTCTGTTTCCAATGTAATAAACCAGGTCATTAAAAAATGGGACTGTCCTCAGGTCAATAAAAAACCTGGCCTATGTCCTCGATGCAAAAAGGGAAATCACTGGGCTAGCGACTGCAGATCCACCCAAGATATCCAAGGGAATCCCCTGCCAAAAAACGGAAAACAGGGCCCACAGTCCCGGGGCCCACAAATATACGGGGCCATATAGACAATCCCTCAGAGCTACTATCCCCTTCCCAGCTCCGTAGAGCAACAAAAGGAAGCGCAGGACTGGATCTCTGTGCCTCCGCCAGAGCAATATTAACTCCCGATATGGGAGTTCAGCCAATCCCTACTACTGTCTGTGGACCACTACCCGAGGGAACTGTAGGATTACTACTGGGTAGAAGTTCTAGCGCACTGAAAGGATTACAAATTACACCCGGAGTCATTGATCCTGACTTTACAGGTGAGATTAAAATTTTTGCCATATCCCCATGGGGTATTGTTTCTATTTCCCCTAGAGACCGCATAGCGCAATTGCTAATTCTGCCCAGCCATCATTCACATTTCCCAGCCAGCAATAAAGAGAGAGGTAATCAAGGCCTAGGATCTACTGGGACTCCATGTGCCTTCCTTATGCTAAATCTAAGAGAAAGACCAATGACCGTTTTACATATTAATGGTAAAGCATTCACAGGGCTCTTAGACACAGGTGCAGATAAGAGTATAATCAAAAGGGAAGATTGGCCAAAAGCATGGCCAATACAAAAGGCTGGCCAAGCTTTGTGTGGCTTAGGTATTGCCTCTAATCCTGATAGGAGTGCTACTTTACTAAATTGGAGAGATGATGAAGGACACCAAGGTTTAGTTCAACCATATATATTAGATCACTTGCCTGTAAACTTATGGGGTAGAGATGTCATGGAAGGCATGGATCTAAAATTAACATCGGACATACCATTTAGCAGCCTGCAAGCTAATACAATTATGCTTGCTCAGGGACACATCTGGGGAAAAGGTTTAGGGAATAATCAACCAGGAATCACCAACCGGATTGAACCCCAGAAAAAGGAGAACCGGACGGGTCTGGGTTTTCATTAGGGGCCACTGACTATATAAAATTAACTTGAATATCCAATAAACCTGTCTGGGTCCCTCAGTGGCCTCTCTCTTGAGAAAAATTACAAGCGGCCCAGCAACTAGTCTTGGAACAATTAGCTGCAGGACATATAAGACCATCCACGTCTCCTTTTAATACACCCATATTTATCATCAAAAAGAAATCTGGAAAATGGAGATTACTACATGACCTTAGAGCGATAAATGCTACCATAAAACCCATGGGACCTATACAGTTAGGCTTACCATTACTGACCACCCTACCAAAAAATTGGCCAACCATCATTATAGACACAAAGGACTGCTTCTTCTCTATTCCCCTACATCCTGAAGATACCTTTAGATTTGCCTTCACAGTCCCATCTATCAATCATGCCCACCCAGATCAAAGATGTGAATGGACTGTGTTACCACAGGGCATGACCAATAGTCCTACTATCTGCCAAATCTTTGTATGGATGAACATCAAACCGCTTCAGGAACAAAACCCCGATCTAATAATATATCATTATATGGATGATGTTTTACTTGCCCATCCTGATGGTGATCGACTCAAGGCTCTTTATGAAGAATTAACTATTCTCTTGGAATATAGAGGGTTACATATTGCCACGGAAAAGGTTCAATTAGGCAAGAAGGACCATTGCTATGGGTCCATTGTGCTCACTCCCCAGCTAAGGTTTTGAGTAGCTACCCAGAGGCCATAGCTGAACTAATTCTGAAAGTCATCAAAATAGCCACCATTTCCTTTGGGACGTCACCTGCGTTGACCATCACACCCTACACCCCTGCCCAATTTCAATTCTTGAGTAACTCCTCCTCTAATTGGGCCATTTTCATGACTAGTACTACTGCTAAATTTGACAATCATTATCCCTCCCACCCTTTATTACAATTCTGGAAAGAACATCCCATAATTTTCCCAAGGATAACCAGCCAAAAACCTATTGATAACACCCCTGTGGTGTTTTCTGATGGTTCCAATAATGGAACTGGCGCCTTTATGGCAGATGGGAAAATTAATACATTTTTGTTTCCCACTACCTCTGCTCAACATCTGGAATTATTAACAGTCACTGAGGTCTTTCTTCAAGGCATTCTCCTTTTGCCCATTCAATTTATTTTCTGATAGTAAATATGTAGTATATGCACTATCTCTGTTAGAAACAGCAGGAACTATATCTACTAGCTGTTCTGTACATACCTACTTAAGAGCATTACAAGTTCTTATTTGGAACAGAAAGCATCCTTTTTTTATAGGGCATTTAAGAGCACATTCTAACTTACCTGGGTCCCTCTCATTGGGAAATGCCCTGGTCGATTCTGCTACTAAAGATCCACATATATTTAACTTTATAGAAGCAGCAAAAACCTTTCATGAGAAATGTCATGTGAACGCTTCTACCTTAAAATTAAAATTCAAACGTACTAAAGCTGTAGTTTGCCATATAGTTAAATCCTGTGAACGCTGTGTCTCCTTACTCTCTCAGCCTTCTTTGGGAGTCAATCCAAAGGGATTACTCCCTAAACACATATGGCAAATGGACGTAACACATATGCCTGAATTCGGACTCTTAAAATATGTTCATGTTTCCATTGACACTTTCTCTGGATTTATTATGGCCTCCTTGCATTCTGGAGAAAAAGCTAAAGATGTTATCGCACATTGTTTGCATTCGTTCTCTGTTCTAGGGATACCAAAACAATTAAAAACAGACAATGGCCCTGGATATACCTCTACTACATTTAAACAATTTTGTGCTACATTTGGAATCACTCATGTCACTGGTATGCCCTACAATCCCCAGGGTCAAAGCATAGTGGAACGTGCCCACCTATTAAAAATACCTTATTTAAACAAAAAGGGGGAATAGGAGATACATTCCAATCCCCAAGAGACAAACTATCCACTATCCTCTACATTTTAAATTTCTTGAATGTGGATAAAAACCAGCGTACTGCCGCCGAAAGACATTGGTGCACACTAGGCAATTCTCAACCTAAGGTTCTTTGGAGGGACCTTCTGTCGGGTCAATGGAAGGGCCCAGACCAAGTGCTAGTCTGGAGCCAAGGCTCTGTTTGTGTCTTTCCAGAGAACGCTCCATCCCCTATTTGGGTCCCTGAATGGCTAGTCAAGCTAGTCTTACACTCGGCACCAAAAGAGGCAGAAACCCAAAAGGACGACAGCCATGGTGACGATAATCCGATTGATGATGATCCATGCACTCCTGACCATGACATCAGGACAGACCCTTTGGGCCATTGTTAAAGCCTGGCCCTATCCACTCCCTTTAACATCTTCCTCTGCTACTTACCTCGCACTCTTAACTACTAATTTATTATGTAACTCCTCTTAAAAGCACTTTTCCCAAACGTTTGAAATGAGTGTTGAAGTGCAAACTTGTTCTAAAAATATCACGTTTTTGCCTACTCCTGTTTGTATTCGCCCCCCTTTTATGTTTCTTGTCAGTAACAGTACAACAATTTCTAATAAGTTGAACTGTACGTTGAACACTTGCTTCCTTACACAATGTTGGAATGCTACAGGCTTTTCATTTACTATGATAATGCGTATTCCAGTGTTTTTGCCTATGCCCGTCTCTGTCCCAGAGGGAGACCTTCCAGTTTTGCTGAGACATAAAAGAGACTTTAGTATCACCGCTACCGTGGTGACAGCTGTTGCCGCCTCCGCTGCAGCCGCCGCTGCCACTGCTACTGCACTTGCCATTGCTATTCCTACAGCAAAGGAGATTAATCAACCGTCTATGAATACCACAGAAGCTCTACAAATCCAGAGTGAAATTAATGATCATCTCGCTGTGGGTATTCTTTTTGCTAATCAGCAGATTGACTTGCTACAAGAACAAATGGACATTATAATACAACTACTGACTGTAGGATGCCTTCATTACTCCAGTTGCATATGATAACCTCACTAGAGCAGCTAATTATTCCAGGGAACTATCCAAGATGCTTACAGGCAACTGGAGTGCCAGATTCGAGAATCTGACAATACGGCTTCGTGCTAATATTGTTAACGTTAATGCCAGTAAGGTAGAAGTAGCTTCAGTATCTCAATTTGTTGCCTTTATGAAAAATGTTGTAGGATGGGGGAAGCAATGGTTTGGGTTCATATCCATGGGTGGATTGCTGATATTCGCTGTGGTGTGTTGCTTATGGTGCATTTGCCCCATGATGAGGATTCATAAAAGAGACACCATTGCCATCAAACAAGCTCTGTTATCCATCGAGTCCAGACAGTCGCCCCAGGTATGGCTCAGTATGCTAGATCGGTAGTCAAAAACGGGTAAGATCACAGGCAGAATATACCAACCTAAGACAGGACATGATCCTATAAGCATCATGATCCAATGACGGGTAAGGATATTCTTGGCCTTGTGACAACCTAAGACAGCCACGACCCCTGCTGAGTCTTTCCTTCTACCATAAAACAAAAAGGGGGAACTGTCAAGGGCAGATGCTCCAGGGGCCTGGAGATCCGTCAACCGCAGAGCTTTGCAAAATGGCACCTGGCGATTTGCCAGAAGGTGTGTCTAGAGTGACTGATCGTAAACAGGAAGTACTACCTATTGGCTGTTGAACTATTGCTATGCTGTGGGTACTTGGTAACAAGCTTAAGATTGGTGGATGCATTTCGCTGTCTATGCTGATTGACTTAGCTCCCCTATATAAGCGATGGCCATATGAAATAAAGGGCTTTTTTGAAACCCAACCAGACAGGGGTCCTTATTATTGCTGCTGGATGGCGATACTATATTACATTCCTTAGCATAGTAATTATACTTATTTACATACCTTTATTTCACATTATCATTTTCTAGCTATCTGGTAGTTTTGTTTCTGTTTTACTAGCTTGATCAACTTTATTATTTTTTTCCCCTAATGCTCTGTTATTTTTTATTGAGTATCATACATTGTATACGATGTATTATAAAGACTAATTGAGGATATGATAATACTTTTCTCTAGATCTATTCACTCCCTTGCTGATGTAGGAAGGTGACCGGTTTAATATCCTTGCCAACTTGAATTGGGTAAATAAACTAATTATATTCCTTGGAAGTCATAAAAACCTATGTCTCCACCAATATATTATTCTGTCCAGAACTCTCCAATCTCCAATGTGAATTTCAATAATTTATATTTGTCAGGGTTCTCAATTTACATTTATGTGTATGTAAATGGGTGTGTAATTATATTAAAAACCAATGCTTAGCTAACCAAGGTAGAGTATTTGTCTATTTTTAACACTCAGCACTATTGTGCAAATGAAAAAAATGTTAGTTTTTTCTATGATTTTTTGCTTATATTAAATACCAGCTGTCCAGTTGAATATATTGTTTCAGATATGCTGGGTACAGAAAAATGCTACAGGAAATGAGATACCATTAAAAAATTAGTTGGGCTCTTACAAAAGGCAAGAGCATTACATATAAATCTTCAAAGGGTATATCAAGTCATAACTTCTTAGTAAGTCCTTTGGTGTTACCAAAGCATTTCTTACTGACTTCTTTTTTATACACTTGGCAGGAAACCCATTATCATAGCTTAGGGCAGTCAAAACCATCCTCATGTTTTATGCAATTCCTCAATTTTGTTTCTGTGTATCTAAATCTTCAGAACTTTTAATACAGTGACCTACACTTGTTTCTAGAAAAAATACTTCAGTCAAATATCTCATAATTTGCACAATGTAACATGTAATTTAGAATGACCTCTCTGAAAATTTACCAAACTATTTTTTTCACTGTTCACCTTTCATTAATGAATGAAATTAATGGCTAAATAATTTTATCTAATTAACTAGAGGTATTTATATGACACTCATCTTTCCCCTTTCACATATAACCTTGCTATCTTCATATTATTAAATTGATTATAGATTATTCAACAAATTTATAAATATGTCCTTTCTGAATAATTAATGTGTTTGCATTCCTACTGCAGCCAATGTGTTATGAACCTCTGAAGGAAAAAAAAAGGGGAGAAAGAAAAAAAACTATAACCAGTAACAGCTAATCTGACTTTCCCAATGGCTTGAAGTTCCTAAACTTGATTGAGGCAAAATAAACATCATAAAATATGTGAATTAACATGTATGAGCAAGGCACTCAAGACCTCATAATGAATTATAATAAGAGAAAACTGAATAACTGGACTGCAGTATATTTGTCTCATCTATCTGGGTCCTATACCACTGGCTGTTATAAACAGCAAATGTTTCAAAAACATACATGAAAGTAAGCCTAGCAGCTGGATCATTTAGTGTAGGAAATAATCATGTGTTTTCTCTCAGTAGTTTTTAAAGAATATTTGAAGTCTACATCCTTCTTTTTTGGCCTGTAATGTCTGCCCCCCCCTTTTTTTCCCAATATGTATAAACTTGAATTATCTTCCCAAACTCGATATAGATATTACATCATGACACAGGCTTCCCTTGACCTAATAAACCCAACCTAATGCAACTTACTTTTCTTTTTATTACTTCCATTGTATTCTTAGAAAATGTAGGCCATATTTTTAACTACTAAATTATGTGTCTTTTTTCTCTCAAAACTGAAACTCTGTTTTGTTTTAAATATCTTATGTTTAGGAAGTTAATATGAAAATTCATACAGAATTTAGAAAGATGATAGTAAATTTTTCAAATATTTGTAATTAACAGTTTTCCATTGAAAATGCACACTTTTGATTTTTAAGAAAAAAGAGCAGATATGTATTTAACTGCTAACTCTTACATCATAAAGATGTTCAGGTAAAGGAACATGAATTTGCTGCTCATTAGCAAGATTTAGTATATAGCAATTACCACATATATCTTCTGAATTATCATATGTCTCAGCTAACAGAAGTAGGAGAAACAGTTTTCTAACAGAATCAATAGATAGAATATTGGTAAACAGAATTTTAGAATTTCTCTGAAATTATTTTGTAGATCTCTTATCCTACCCCCCCACCACCATAAAGATTATAGAAATAACACAAAGAAATTATGTTTCTTGAATCAGTTGTTTACTTGTTATTCTTTTCATTAATTCACTGTTCACTAGCTACTGAGAAAGAACATCATTGCATAAATACAATTACATTTATTAAACAAAAATAAGCCTTAATGTGAACAATAATAAACTAGTGTTTCTTGAATGACATTTCAGAATGTCATTACCATACCTGCAAAAATTGTTAAAAATACACATGCTCGGACCCCATCTTAGATCAAGATTCATGATTTCCACAAAGGGGATTCATTCTGTATTTTAGTCAGATTTCCTAAATGGTTTTGGAAGTAAAAGCTGGTTTGTGTAACACTGGAAATTTGTGAAGGACACAGTTCATGGTTCTGAAGATGGGAAAATCTAGTTTCTGTATCAAATCTCCTGAACCAAGATAAATGTTCCCTATATTACTTGTATTTAATTCGCTACTAATAATTTCTATTTCATACAATAATTCCCATGGAAAATTCAAAGGAAAATGTGATAACTGGATAAAGCCTAAGGGAAATATTATATAAAACATTAATGAAAAAAATAGTTTTCCCTGGGTTTGTGGGTGTAAGAAGACTATAAAGAATCTCAATAGTGAGAAAGCAGCTGTGTTGAAGTCCTTGATAATTAAGATTTCTTAGTCTACTGAACTTTTCTGCCATTCATCATAAATATGCCAGTGCTGATTCTCCTTGTTTCCTTATATTTCAAAATATTTGAAAAACAGCTAACATATGCTGAGACATTACCTATGTTTGCAATGAAGCTTGCATTATTTTCATGCATTTCCTAGAAAATAGAATTTATTTTAGAGACAAAAATGAGAAAAAATATTTATATAGAAAATTATATAATCCACATGTTTGTATTGTGTCCTTTAGGTCTATTTTATTACTAATTATTAAACTTAATTAGGTTTTAAAAAATAAATTATATTTAAACAAACATTCTATTTAAAACTTGGAACATGGGGAAAGATTTTGGTTACATTAAAAAGGCACATAAAAAATAAACGAACATTTTTTGTCAAAATATTTTATCTCTTTTTTGTATTTAAAATATCCATGTTATAATCTAAATGAAAATAAAAATGGAGTAATTAAATTTAATTAAAATACTGTCCATAAAGACTTTTCAAAATAAGTAGTTGGCAATTTAAAAAATAATGTAAATAGTTATATTTAGTATTAGACAAACATAAGTCTTGAATTACCTAGATTCAAACATTTATTTTCTCTCTTTCTAGCTCAACAACCTGTGAATCACTTTCATCATCTATAAAATAATGGAATTTAAAAGGTTAAATGAGGGCACCTGGGTGGCTCAGTGGGTTAAGCCGCTGCCTTCGGCTCAGGTCATGATCTCAGGGTCCTGGGATCGAGTCCCACATCAGGCTCTCTGCTCAGCAGGGAGCCTGCTTCCCTCTCTCTCTCTGCCTGCCTCTCGGCCTACTTGTGATCTCTGTCTGTCAAATAAATAAATAAAATCTTTAAAAAAAAATAAAAAAATAAAAGGTTAAATGATAACAGTTTAGCAATAGTGTTTTGTACTTATTGAAAAGTAAATATGATTTTCATATTTTCATATGATTTTCATAAAGAAAATAGTATTATTTGAAATAGTTTGTTACTAACTCAAGGTAAAATATGTAATTTCTTTTAATCAGAAAGAATTCTACCTTTAAAGAAATAGACTCACCTATGATTTCTTTTATATATTCTATTTTAATGAATATATAACCATTGTCCGAGTAACCATTGACATGTTTTGCATAAGTTCAGAAAAAGAAGGCTGAAGAAAACTGCTCTAAGAATGCTTTGTTCCATCAAACTGTCTTCATGTTTTGAATGTATCTTGGAAGTTCACTGTATATTCAAAACATGCATAAGAATTTCATTTAATCATGAAAGAACTTTGTATTGTTAGAATAATATTTAGTATCAGTTTTTGACTATATTGTTTCTTGGTTATTGATGAGCTATATTTGCTTTTTAACTTTATGACAGAATTAAAAGCACGTTTTCCATAAAAAAAGAAAACATGCAGTTCTAGTGTTTTGTTATTCTGAATTATAATACTAAATGGAAATTTATGACAATCACATCCTCACTACCAGTCTCATTACAATCTTTCCTCCCAGTTTCCTTCTCAGTTGTAGGATTTTGAAGGACTTCAGTGGCAGAGTAGATTTTTGTATGCTCACATGCTTGGAATGACTGTGGGAAGGGGATTGTTGGAGAATGAGTAAAAGTAAATTTCTTTTCAGAGGCCAGGGTGAGGAAAAAAAAATTCTGATAATAATTCTTCTCTAATCTCTGTAATATAAACACTGGGTTGCAAGTTTATATCTGCCTTTAATCAATGAAAACCTTGAAAGAAGGAATGAGGTTTTATAATCATTTATATTATAAATAAAAATGTCTCTGTATATTTTTAAATGTTAATATAAGTGGTATAAGGTTTTGAAAATTGCTGTTTTCACTTATTATTGTGCTGGAAAGATCAATCCATGTTCTATATAATGATCAAATCTATGTGTTTGACGGAGGAGGAGTCAAGATGGCGGAGAAGTAGCAGGCTGAGACTGCTTCAGCTAGCCGGAGATCAGCTAGATAGCTTATCTAAAGATTGCAAACACCTGAAAATCCATCGGCAGATCGAAGAGAAGAAGAACAGCAATTCTGGAAACAGAAAAACAACCACTTTCTGAAT
>NC_081565.1:56169084-56182344 GCF_022355385.1 Mustela nigripes | reverse complement strand
GGGAGGAGGGGGTTTGGGAGAAGGGGGTGGGATTATGGACATTGGGGAGGGTATGTGATTTGGTGAGTGCTGTGAAGTGTGTAAACCTGGTGATTCACAGACCTGTACCCCTGGGGATAAAAATATATGTTTATAAAAAATAAAAAAATAAAAAAAAATTTTCAAAAAAAAAAATTTATGTGTTTGAATTATAATATGCAGTATAACAGAAGAATATACCATGTGTCATATAACAATTTTCCTTGAGAGTATAACATTAGATAGGCTTTGGTTTACTTTTTTAAAAAACTTACAAATGATGAAATGCTCAGTCTTTTATGTCTCCCTAAACAAATGAGCTTGAGGACACTGCAAGTGGAATTCCTAGTCTTCCAGTAGGTGTGTTTTTAACTTTTAACAAAGTTTACTAGATTGATCCCTAAGGTGACTGTATTAATATTCATTACTATTAGCTTTCTCAGTGGCAGATGAAAATTTATTTTTTTAATTTTCTTGTCAATTTAAATTGTATAAAATGGTATATTTTTGCTTTATTATGATTTGCCTTTGTTTATAAGCTCTCTATATTTCTTGTCTTTTAAATTTATTTATAGTGTTAGTAATTATATAATTATTCTAATGATAGTCACATTTATCTATATTTTCATTTGAGTTATTTATTCTCTAGGAGTTTTTTTTTATTTTCTTTTTACTTATGTGATGAGAAAGACTGCATGAAGTGAGATAATGGCAATTTTTCCCATTTAAGGTCAATGCTTTCTTCCCTAATATTTAGTGTTACATGTATCATATTAATATAATCTATTCAAGGATATCTATTCTGTTTAACTCACCAAATATTCTCTGTGTTCATAGATGTCAAAATAATTTAATTCTTACAATTTATAAAAAATATTTTATTTATTTATTTGACACAGAGAGACACAGCGAGAGAGGGAACACAAGCAGAGGGAGTAGGAGGGGGGGAAACAAGCCTCCCTCCAAGGAGGGAGCCTCCATTCCAGGACCCTGGGATCGTGGCCTGAACCGAAGGCAGATGCTTAATGACTGAGCCAACCAGGCGCCTCTTAATTTTTATTACTTTTTAAAAATGATTTTATTTATTTATTTGAGAGAGAAAGATAGAGAGAGTGAGCACGAGTTGGGGGAGGAGTAGAGGGAAAGGGAGTGGAACAAGCAGACTCACAGCCAAACAGGGATCCCTACTTGGAGCTCCATCCCAGCACCCTGAAATCATGACCTGAGCTAACTTCAGATGGTTACCTGACTGACGGAGCCACCCAGGTACCCCTAATTCTTAGAAGTTTTTAGTAAGATTTATTTTTTAATAGGAACAAAACTCTCCCTCCCTAATCCTTATTTTACTTTTATGTCTGCTTGTCTTACACTTTAATTTTATTCTACTATATGAATTTTCAGTTCTCTTTAATACCATAAATATCCTTAGTAATTTTAATTGGAAAGCTTAATTTTAAAAGAAGTAATATCTTCCTATTTGTAAATGTTGTATAAATTTGTATTATATATTTTGCTTTATATCCTGATAATATATATTTTTAAAATAATTTTGACAGAGAGAGATACAATGAAAGAGAGAACACAAGCAGGGGGAGTGGGAGAGGAAAAAGCAGGCTCTCCACTGAGCAGGGAGCCTGATGCGGAGCTAGATCCCAGGACCCTGGGATGATGACCTGACCCTAAGGCAGAAGTGTAATGACTGAGCCACCCAGGTGCCCCATTATGTTCTGCTAATTTTTTTTTAAGTTTATTCTTAAAATTCTTTTTTTTTAAATATTTTATTTATTTATTTGACCACTGAGATCACAAGCAGGCAGAGAGGCAGGCAGAGAGGGAGAGGAGGAAGCAAGTTCCCCACAGAGCAGAGAGCCTGATGCAGGGCTTGATCCCAGGGCCCTGGGATCATGACCTGAGCTGAAGGCAGAGACTTTAACCTACTGGGCCACCCAGGTGCCCCTATTCTTAAAATTCTTTCATAATTTTATATACATTATTTCTAGGAGTATTTTATTTTTATTCAATAATTGTATTTTTTACTAAATTTAATTTTTTTTTAATTAAAAGTGTAGTTGCAACACAAATGTTACATTAGTTTCCAGGTGTACAACAGTGATTTGAAAATTCTATATGTTATGCTATGCTCACCAACATTTACTGATTAGTAGTACTATTTATTGTTGTTTATTATTTATTAATACCATTTACTTTTGTAAGATGATCATGTATCTAGTAGCAGATCTTTTTTAACTGACATAAAATTATGAGATTATTTTTGGAACTCTTCTATTGATATACCCTTATCATCCATAATTTTAAAAAGTCTCTGTCTTTCAAATAGTTACACCTATCATTTTATTATTGTCTTACCAGTTTGACTGGAACTTCTTACATTACATTTAAAGATAAGTATGCTTTTTGGAAACTGTATGTTTTCCACAAACTTAATATAAATATTTCCAAAATTTTTCCTTTTTATGTTAGTCTTCTGTAGGTTTTTGATAAATTTGTTTGTCATATTTAAAAAGCTTCCTATATTCCAAGTTTGATTATTTAAAAATATTATGAATGACATTTAAAATCAAAATAACAAAATTGTTAATTGTGCAAATTATGGGACCATATTGCCGGGTTTCATATCCTGCCCTTTGTGACTATTATACTACATGTCACTAGCCACTCAGTATTCAAGTTTTCTCAACTGTATAGTAGAGATAAGTATAATACATTTCTCATAGATTAATGCATTTGTTAGTTTTTTAAAATATTTAAAACTCTACTTGGCCCTGTGTGCTAAATAAGTATTAGTCACATACAAAATGATACATTTTTGCTGTATTTACTGTGGTTGTATTTGCTTTCTTATCTATTAAAATGAAAAATGATAGATTTTCCAATGAGGAAACTTTCATGTGTATTTTGTTTTATAAACTATGCACTTACTCTTTTACTTGACTAATGCATCATCGGTACATGATTGAAATTACTATTTCTATAGTCCATGTTCATTTGGATTTTTCATAATGGTTAAAACACTTTTTTATTAAACTATTGTCCCCTTCATGCCAGTTTTTTTCTTCTGTATTAACTTCTTCTTGAGAAAGTACATAGTATCTTCAAAGATGGTAATCATAAACTCTCTCAGTATGTCTTTCAGAATAATGTAACTGGATAGAATTTTATACTATTATTTATCTATTATATTGTTTGTCTCCAACATCCCTTTTTATTGATAACAACACTACTGATACTTGTATGGTCCTTCTTTGTTATCTTTTAATATCTTTCTCTTTCATTTGTATTTGAATTTTAATGTGTCTCAGTGAAGATTAGTGTTGGTTTTTCCTTCATGAGAATAATTATCTCGTATTCTTAGATTTCATGTTCTTTGGTTTTAGAACTTCTTGATATTATTTCTCTACCATTTAATATTTTTTTCTTTTTTTGGAATTATTGGTGGATATACTTTGGAATTTCTTATACCTCCATCTATTTGGTATTTACCATGCCTTTTTATTTCTGAGTTGTGTTGCATGTGATCTTCTCAGCCCTATATTTAAATTTGTCATTATCTCTAAACTCATATTTTTCCCAGTATTTAAAGGAAATATGAGTATATGGCTTTTAATTTCATTAAATATATTTTAATAGATAAATCAGCTGGTTATTATTTTTAAGAATTTTCGAGGTGTTTTACTTTTCTAGTTTTCTTATGTCTTATTATGTTGGATGTTTTAAACATGACGTTTGGAAATATTATATGTATTCTTTTTATGTTGGTATGTCCAATTCTTCATTTGTATGTGTATGTGTGTATGTGTGTGTTTGTGTGAGTGTATGCATACTCACTCATCTTCATAATGTCTTATTTCCTCAAATACTTTCTTATTTAAAAGTTATGCCCTCCTCAGTGAGATTGTTTCCTATGGTGATATCATGTGTTGTGGGATTATCCTTTTAAAATATGTTGATGTTTGTCACTGCCAAATCTATGAATTTTCATTTATTCTGAACTCATTTTGAGGTTAATCTCTCAATTTTTGTCCCTACATAATATATTCGTGGCATTAATCATGGCCTTATAACTAAGAATACTATAGTCCATACTGTTTCCAAATTCTCATGGAAAACTTTTGTTCTATTCAAGGCCCTAAGCGGGCCACAGGCTTCCTTTGCCCTTCTGACTTGTCACTTAGCAAATATTTTCACTTCTGGATGAGTCATTTGTGACTTTCAGCTATCTAGAGTTATCTCAGTTGATGCTTCTTTTTTTTTTTTTTACAAGTATTAGACTCCAGACTTACTTCCCCCCTGGCTTCTGAAACATAAATTCCCTAAATGTGGACTGGGATGCCTGGGATTCCTGACACCCTTTCAAAATATCTATGAGATCAAAACAATATGTATTTTTTCTCTTATAAATGTCAATAAATTTCTCTATCCCATATGATATCTACACAGATTGAATTAAAAAATCATATATGGGAATACGGCTAAATTAATTTAGATGTGAAATATATTTGCAAATACTGTAAAGCAATGCAACTCTTTTTATATTTTTATTGTTTTGAAAATGTTATTAATTAAAATTTTATCTATGTTAACTTATGAATCAATTACTATTTAAACGAATTTATATATAAACATTTTTTCAGTTTTATTTCTAATAGAATAAATATCAAACTACCAGTCTAATATTGTAAGTGAATAAACAATAACTCTTTGGGATCATCATTATTTTTTTAGCATTTTAGTGGTTTTCAAGACTGAAGAGCAGGAGAACAACTGCTCTGGGGCACACCCTAAGCATTAAGGATCATGTCTGGTTCTAATTTGTTGGGCACAGCAAAGATGGCGCTGGCCTGCCTTCTCTTCCGGCTAGAAAAGGCGCCACCGTGGCAGTATTGGCGCCAACGTGGCGGTTTCGGTTCCGCATATCTCTGATATTTCCTCCTCTCGCCCAACACACCCTGCCCAGTTACTGACTACATAACCAAACCCCATAGGCTCTCTCCCCGCTAACCTCATTTCCCATCCCCTACCCAATATAAGCTGCAATCCCGCTCAATAAAGTGAGATCCTGCTTCTACAGATCCCCGAGTCTGGTGTGGTTCATTAATGCACCTGGACTCGCGACACTCGCCATCCCGCTCAGCCCCAAGGGGAGCTACCAGCTGGCCCGGACGCTCTCCTGGTGCCTGTCGGCCTGCAAAACCTACCGGAGTCTGACACTAATTAAGTTTAAGTATCTTGATTTTAGTTTCTTCAGGGTTCTAACTTTGAGTTTCTTTTCTTATGTCTTCATTAAAGATTCATCTTTTCTGATTTTGAGCTCCAGAATGTAATAATTGTTTTTCTCCCAAGCATTGTTATATATGAGAAATAGGAGAAGGAAATTAATTTATCAGTTTAGTCTGGGAAATTAACTAAAAGTAGCCACAGTCATTTATCTTACTGTCGCCTACACAATCCAGTTCTATCTTCATTTTCCCCAGATCTGGTAGTGTTCTGCATACATGCCATCTCATTGACTATAAATAAATCTTAATGTAAACAAAGCTACAGTTGTAAAAGTGCTTTCACTGAATGAAGTTTTTTTTTTCTTTCAGAGTATCAAGAAGGATTGATAACTTCATTCCATCATATGAATATATTGACTTAATCATGTTTTACAAGTGGGTCAAGAAGACAAAAATTAGATTTAGGAATGGAAGAAATAAAACACCTAGATAATACCAGCATTCTTTTTTTCAGTCTTTTTGAAAAATAATAGATATTTTCACCATGCTTGATAATACATAAAGATGAAATGACAAGAATGTGTGCTTCACTTACATGGCTCTCTAACAGAGTAGAGAATAAAAGCTTATCAACCCTTTGTTTGGCACTTATGAACTTCTGGTTTTCTCTAATATTTTGAATATCAAGGTGAGATACAGGTGATAAATATGAAACACAGAGACTTTTCTCCATGTCCCTCTTCTGTTTCCAATGGACCATAGGTGAAGGTAATGGTCAGTACATCCACAAAGTGAAGAATCAGGACTAAGATGACAAACCATTCTAGTTTGCCCATGTTGTTCACACTTTTAACAAATACAATTTTAAATCCTTCAGAACTCCATAGCTCAGCCATACAAGTATGACTAGTTACCCTAATCAAGCCATAATCATCATGGGCTGCCATGTAAGAACATCATCATGGTGTTCAACAAGCAATGATGTTCAGTCTGAAGTCATGAGTCTGACCCTGAAATTAACCTGAGTCCTGGGTGACAGGCTGTCTTCTAAGATATTCTAAGATGTTCTCTAAGGTTTCTGCCCTCCAGAATATACACTATACGTAATCTTCCCTGAGTGTAAGTAGAGCCTGTGCATGTGATAGGATATCACTCCCATGATTATGTTGGCACATATAGCAAAAGGAATCTTTTTCATAGATAACTAAGGTCTCTGATCAGCTAACTTTGAGTCTGAGATCCAGTGAACCATTAAAAGATTCAGGATGCAACAGCAGACATTCTCCTGCAAGCCCTGAAAAAAAGTAAACAGCCATGTTGTGAACTTCTATGTTCCTATCCCCATGTTATAATGCACCACATGTGGTCTCTAGGAGCTGAGTGTTCCTTGGGTGATAGTCAAACAATTCTGGACCTCAGTCATATGACAAGGAAATAAATCCTGCCAACAACATGGGAGTTTAGAAGAGGACCCCAAGAATGAGATGAGAATTGCACCCCTAGCTAAGTTTGCTTTCAGCCTGATGAATCCCTGGGTAGAAAATCAGTTAACAGCACCGACACTCTTGGCCCATGAAAACTGAGATACTAAATTTGTTTTTTTTTAGGTTGCCAAATGAATGATAATTTGTTATGCAGCAAGAAAAAAAATGCACAGTGTGTGTTTTTACTTTTCTTAAGCCTCTGTACTGATGATCACGTAGTTTGCCCTGATTCCATTTCCAGTCCTAAGAGTTGTTAGTTTTTATTTTCTTAAGAGCTTGGTATGGAGAGTTAGACATGGTTTACCAAGAACTACATGCCATTTTTTTTAAGTTGTAGTAAATTACAGAGGTTATAATTTATGTAGAATATCTTAAGTAGAAAGAGGAAATTTAACTAAAATTGGCTATTATATGTGTCGGTTAACAGTTACTATCAAAAGTTGTAGGAGCTGTAGAGTTGAAAATGACAGCTGTAACCAAGGATTACTCATCAAGAAGGAAATAATGCTAGTTCCTAGAACAAAGGCACAGGATAATTTAAAAAAAAATGAGCTCAGAAGATAAATAATTGTAGGAATAAAACTAATAAAATGAAGATTTGTCTATAGACTATATTATGGTAGAGGAAAATGACATGTGTAATTTATAAAATAAGTAGTTGGCTCCTAAACAAACTGGAAACAACTGTAGTACTTTTGTCAAGATTTTATCATAGTAAAATTAATGCCAAAGTATGTTATATTAGCCAGATAGTCTTTTTTATATAATCATTATATTGTCCAAACTTCAGATAAATAGAAAAACAGAGGAAAATAAAGGAAACTGTCTTTAGATATTGGGTGCACCTTTAATATGTCTATTTTTATTTGGTGTTTTTTTTCCACACATATAGTTGGTTAAATCCTGGATCAATTTGGAAATGGGAAACAGTTCTATTTTTCTGAACACTTCAACTAAAATTGCAAATTATGTATCATCAAGGGTAAATTACTAATGAGTGGTCTGAAATCAGTCAGCATTCATCACTAGAAATATAAGCTTCTTTAAAAGAGAATAAGGTCAACCTTTGTGGAAATCTATAATTGCTTTGAAGCAATGCTCTTATGAAAATGTATAGTTGGGTAACTGTTAGTATAAGGACTCCCCCGGAATCACCTGAGTTTTCAAAAAACTTAAAGTTGTTCTTTTTAAAGAAAAAAAGGGATGATAAAAATTATAGGTTACATCTAATGAAAATCAAAGTTTTATGTGTTAAGTTTTAAAGGACATTAGAGGACACTAATTTGGGGCAAGAGAGCTTTGGATTCTATGAATTACCATGTGATCCCAGTAAAACACTATTTCACATTTGTAAAAATTTGTATTACTACTTGGATTTTTATATAAGAATTAAATGAAAATTATATGTATATTTCTTGTTCTAGTATGGATTCATTTTTATTATCAAAAGTAATTGTAAATATTTTATCAATATTGGATTATGGCATTAAGTGCCATGAAAATTCAAGTAGGCCTATCCACTATTGAATCTTTAAAATAAAATTTTTGAATATTGATTCAGTAACTATGCTGAATGAGAAAGACATACCAGAAAATACTATTTTAAATAAGTTTAAAGTTGTTGAAATAGAGGAGAAAATGATAGCTCTTTATTCCACAAAAGCTAAAAATAATTTGAAAAGCTTGTGCCGGAAATCTGAAGAAGAAATTTAAAGATTTTATTTTATTTATTTATTTGTCAGAGAGAGAGGTAGAGTGAGCGCAAGCACAAGCAGACAGAGTGGCAGGCACAGTCAGAGGGAGAGGCAGGCTCCCTGCAGAGCAAGGAGCCCGATGTGGGAAGAAGAAATTTAGAATTGGCATTATCTCTGGAACTACTTTGGTGGTATCAAGAAGTATGCTTGAGATCTATGATCATACTCTGCAGTATGAATAGAAATCAATACTTGAGGAGCATAGATAGAAGAGTCTCACTCAATGAGACAAAAGACCCAAAGAGGTTAGACTACAACAAAAAACACAAAACATAATCTTCACAATCATGGTCTAAAACATTCTTCTTAAGCTATGGAAGTTATGAGAATCACAGAGGAGAAGATTGACTCCCATTCTCATAAAAGAATATTAAATAATATTAATATTAATTAATAATCAATTATTAATTAATATAAATTAATATTAAATAAATAAATGAAAGACTAACCTTCTTCTGGACTCTGGAAGTACCCTTCCCCTTGCCTCCCAAATATGCAAAGCACAGGGACTCATTGATGAAATACTGCATTCAACAACTGGGGAAAAATAAACTATAAGATGGGAAGGTAGGAGTTCTAGATACAGGATTCAAAAAGCTGATTAGAATCAGAGAACTGGAGAAGTAAACATGTGATAATTTGCAGTAAAGACTGTTAGATGTACCCTTTAAAATATACTTCTCTTGATAAAATTTTAATATTTCATCATAAGTCCATAAGCTGTGGACTTATGATGATCTTTTGATAGAGGTACTATTTTTTGACCCTTTATAAATTATGAAATGGAAGCAGAGAAATATTTGTTAGTTTGATCTAAGTCACACATTTTGCAAGTAATTGAATGGGATTCAAATCAAATTTGTGTCTTAATATATGAAAAAAAAAAAAAAAAAAAGAATGACAGGAGTATGAACATCCTCCTAAGATTAGTCCTGGGAGTGGGAGGAAAGAGAGAGAGAGAATGAAAAAAGAGAAATGGTAATTAAATAAATAAGAATAGGAAATTTCCCAGAACTAGGAGGAAACCTAAGATCTCTGATCAAAAGGGTTTATTGAGTTGTAAGCACACAGACATAGTGTAGTAAAATTTAAGCACATCTAAAAGAAGAGAAATTTTCAAAGCTCCCTAAATGAGAAATATGGGTCATAAATACATAAATGAGAATCAGACTTTCAGTTGCAATAAAAATATAAAGCAATGATTTAAAAGATTTGAAGTAACAGCTTTTATTTTTTATTTTTTTAAGATTTTATTTATTTATTTATTTGACAGAGACAGAGATCACAAGTAGGCAGAGAGGCAGGCAGAGAAAGCGAGGGAAGCAGGCTCCCTGTCTAGCAGAAAGCTCTAACCCAGGACCCTGAGATCATGAACTGAGCCGAAGGCAGAGGCCTAACTTACTGAGCCATGCAGGTGCCCAGTTAGCAGCTTTTAATTTAGAATTTTATATATTGCTGAACTATACTATCTTTCAAGATTGTAGCTACTACCAGACTACATGGTTCTTTGACTTGGAGGAAGTTAGAGCCACCACCAGTCCACCCTGCTGTGACCCAAAAAACACAAATTATTTTACTTAGGTATAATTCTTTTTATTAAGATTTTATTTATTTATTTGACAGAGAGAAATCACAAGTAGAGGGAGAGGCAGGCAGAGAGAGAGAGAGGGAAGCAGGCTCCCTGCTGAGCAGAGAGCCGGATGCAGGACTCAATCCCAGGACCCTGAGATCATGACCTGAGCCAAAGGCAGTGGCTTAACCCACTGAGCCACCCAGGCGTCCCATCACAGGTATAATTCTTGCATGCTTATTTAGAAAATGACAAAATTTCATATCAAAACAGTCGTATCAATATATCTGTTTAAATTTCCAAATGGGACTTTATTGTATTTTATTTTGAACATAAAAAATTAAGTACTACCTTAATTTTTAAAATAATTATGTAGCTAGAATTGATTGGAAGAATTCATATAAATTATTCGTCAGTAGTGCCATTTCAATTAGAATTTTAAATCTCTTTCTCATATTATGAATTACTGAAGAATTTATTTCCTCTTTTAAATTGATTAAAAGTGACTACAGTTGCCATACGATGAATGGAGGATTTAATTAAGCTCAAAATAATGTGTATTTTGTAATAGAATTACTTGTATTGTGCTTAATTTCTCACTACCTTCTGTAAGAGTTAAACAGAAATAGCATCGAGTACAACTGTTCAAATCTTTTAACAAGTCTTATCTGACACTTGAAAAAAAAAAACTCTCAAAGCATATGATTAACTATAGTACTTTATTTTCCATACAGAATTCTGAGGATTAAAAAATACTTAGGTTCTTGAGATTATTATTTATTTTTGAGAATTCCAATGTATCAAGTATTTTGAAAAATATTTTAATTTAGATTATATCCTTTGAGATATTATTAAAAGATATAATTCACTTCAAAACCAGGCAGTTTCAAGTAGCACTGCTTAAATACATAAGTATAATATTATCTAGATAATATAATTATGTTGCCTGGTAATGTAAGTTATATGTTTGATATTTTGAAATGAAACTACATAATTCCATCTTTTTTTTTGCATTACTTGCAATATAAGTCCTTTGACAAAAAGGGAAAGAATAATTAAAGGGGATGTAGAAAAAATATTGTTTTTCCAACAGATAAGTTGGTTTAAATCATTTATTAAACAAAACCTAATGAAATTTTGGCCATTTTCTCTCTCTTTTCTAATTATTACATATAGTTGTGGCAAATGACTTAAAACCAGACCACATACTGAGATTCTAATTTTCATATATGAAGTAAGTAAAAAAATGATAAATCATTAGATGAAATTTCCAACTTCCAACAAAATTACCACAATCTATTAACAATACTCCTTAGTCTGTAAATTCTTCCTATGGACTTCAAAGAAGAAAAACAAAATGTCTTGCTATTTATTCTATTCTAAACACTTTGTGTAATATATTGAAGCATTCACTAAATATTTAATAAACAGAATTCTCTCACTTCTTTTGTCCTCTCCAATAGCAAAAAGGGTATAGAAATGCTGTTCCAAATTAGCCAGATTATCATTAATACTTAGGTAAAAGGGAAAAAAAAAAAGACAGCTGAGGAATGAGAATTGAACCAAAATAGAATATATATTTGCAGGCTTAGTAGAGATAAATAACAGCTTTATAATGATTAGGATGAAATTTTCACAAGCTACACAGTATGTATTAGGAAGAAGATTCACCCCATTGCAATGTTGAGTTAATTTTGTTGGTAAAATCTATCTAAAGTTTTGTGAGATTAACAGTCACTTATGGTTTGTCTCCCTCCCAATTCCATCTTGTTTCATTGATTCTTCTTCTACCCACTTAAGGCCCCATGTTGCATCACCACTTCCTCATATCAGGGAGATCATATGATAGTTGTCTTTCTCTGCTTGACTTATTTCGCTAAGCATGATACGCTCTAGTTCCATCCATGTTGTTGCAAATGGCAAGACGTCATTTCTTTTGATGGCTGCATAGTATTCCATTGTGTATATATACCACTTCTTCTTGATCCATTCATCTGTTGATGGACATCTAGGTTCTTTCCATATTTGGCTATTGTGGACATTGCTGCTATAAACATTCGGGTGCACATGCCCCTTTGGATCACTACGTTTGTATCTTTAGGGTAAATACCCAGTAGTGCAATTGCTAGGTCATAGGTCAGTTCCATTTTCAACATTTTGAGGAACCTCCATGCTGTTTTCCAGAGTGGCTGCACCAGCTTGCATTCCCACCAACAGTGTAGGAGGGTTCCCCTTTCTCCGCATCCTCGCCAGCATCTGTCATTTCCTGACTTGTTGATTTTAGCCATTCTGACGGGTGTGAGGTGATATCTCATTGTGGTTTTGATTTGTATTTCTCTGATGCCAAGTGACATGGAGCACTTTTTCATGTGTCTGTTGGCCATCTGGATGTCTTCTTTGCAGAAATGTCTGTTCATGTCCTCTGCCCATTTCTTGATTGGATTATTTGTTCTTGGAGTGTTGAGTTTGATAAGTTCTTTATAGATTTTGGAAACTAGTCCTTTATCTGATATGTCGTTTGCAAATATCTTCTCCCATTGTCAGGTGTCCTTTGGTTTTGTTAACTGTTTCCTTTGCTGTGCAAAAGCTTTTGATCTTGATGAAATCCCAATTGTTCATTTTTGCCCTTGACTTTGGCGTTGTTCCTAGGAAGAAGTTGCTGTGGCTGAGGTCGAAGAAGTTGCTGCCTGTATTCTCCTCAAGGATTTTGATGGATTCCTTTCTCACATTGAGGTCCTTCATCCATTTTGAGTATATTTTTATGTGTGATGTAAGGAAATGGTGCAATTTCATTTTTGTGCATGTGGCTGTCCAATTTTCCCAACACCATTTATTGAAGAGGCTGTCTTTTTACCACTGGACATTCTTTCCTGCTTTGTCGAAGATTAGTTGACCATAGAGTTGAGGGTCTATTTCTGGGCTCTCTATTCTGTTCCATTGATCTATGTGTCTGTTTTTGTGCCAGTACCATGCTGTCTTGATGATGACAGCTTTGTAATAGAGCTTGAAGTCCGGAATTGTGATGCCACCAACTTTGGCTTTCTTATTCAATATTCCTTTGTTATTCGAGGTCTTTTCTGGTTCCATATAAATTTTAGGATGATTTGTTCCATTTCTTTGAAAAAAATGGTT
The DNA here is from genome assembly GCF_022355385.1 of Mustela nigripes. NCBI lineage: Eukaryota > Metazoa > Chordata > Mammalia > Carnivora > Mustelidae > Mustela > Mustela nigripes. The sequence goes on along the minus strand of NC_081565.1, from coordinate 56,169,149 downwards.
GGTATTTTGATAGGGATTGCATTAAATGTGTAGATTGCTTTAGGTAGCCTAGACATTTTCACAAT
>NC_081565.1:56081997-56168684 GCF_022355385.1 Mustela nigripes | reverse complement strand
ATAGTTTTCTGAGTATAGATTCTTAGCCTCTTTGGTTAGGTTTATTCCTAGGTATCTTATAGTTTTGGGTGCAACTGTAAATGGGATTGACTCCTTAATTTCTCTTTCTTTTGTCTTGTTGTTGGTGTAGAGTAATGCAACTGATTTCTGTGCATTGATTTTATATCCTGACACTTTACTGAATTCCTGTACAAGTTCTAGCAGTTTTGGAGTGGAGTCTTTTGGGTTTTCCACATATAGTATCATATCATCTATGAAGAGTGATAGTTTAACTTCTTCTTTGCCAATTTCGATGACTTTAATTTTCTTTTTTTTGTCTGTTCGCTGAGGCTAGAACTTCTAGTACGATGTTGAATAGCAATGTTGATAATGGACATTCCTGCCATGTTCCTGACCCTAGCAGAAAAGCTTTCAGTTTTTCTCTATTGAGGATGATATTTGCAGTGGGTATTTCATAGATAGCTTTGATAATATTGAGGTATGTGCCCTCTATCCCTACACTTTGAAGAATTTTGATCAGGAAGGGTAGCTGTACTTTGTCAAATGCTTTTTCAGCATCTATTGAAAGTATCATATGGTTCTTGTTCTTTCTTTTATTAATGTTTTGTGTCACAGTGATTGATTTGCAGATGTTGAACCAACCTTGCAGCCCTGGAATAAATCCCATTTGGTTGTGGTGAATAATCCTTTTAATGTACCATTGGATCCTATTGGCTAGTATTTTGGTGAGAATTTTTGCATCTGTGTTCATCAAGGATATTGGTCTGTAGTTCTCTGTTTTGATGGGATCCTTGTCTGGTTTTGGGATCAATGTGATGCTGGCCTCATAAAATGAGTTTGGAAGTTTTCTTTCCATTTCTATTTTTTGGAACAGTTTCAGGAGAATAGGAATTAGTTCTTCTTTAAATGTTTGGTAGAATTCCCCCGGAAGCCGTCTGGCCCTGAGCTTTTGTTTGTTTGGAGATTCTTGATGACAGTTTCAATCTCCTTACTGGTTATGGGTCTGTTCATGTTTTCTATTTCTTCCTGGTTCAGTTGTGGTAGTTTATTTGTGTCTAGGAATGCATCCATTTCTTCCAGATTGTCAAATTTGTTGGTGTAGAGTTGCTCATAGTATGTTCTTATAATTGTCTGTGTTTCTTTGGTGTTAATTGTGATCTCTCCTCTTTCATTCATGATTTTATTTATTTGGGTCCTTTCTCTTTTGTTTTTGATAAGTCTGGCTAGGGGTTTATCAATCTTATTAATTCTTTCAAAGAACCAGATCCTTGGTTTGTTGATTTGTTCAATTAATTTTTTTGGTTTCTATTTCATTGATTTCTGCTCTGACCTTTATGATTTATCTTCTCTTTCTGGCTTTAGGGTTTCTTTGTTGTTCCTTCTCCATCTCCTTTAGGTGTAGAGTTAGGTTGTCTACTTGAGACCTTTCTTATTTCTTGAGAAAGGCTTGTACTGCTATATATTTTCCTCTCAATAGTGCCTTTGTTGTGTCCCACAGATTTTGAGCCATTGTGTTTTCATTATCATTTGTTTCCATGAATTTTTTCAGTTCTCCTTTAATTTCCTGGTTGACCCATTCATTCTTTAAAAGGATGTTGTTTAGTTTCCATGTATCTGGGTTCTTTCCAAATTTCCTCTTGTGATTGAGTTCTAGCTTCAGAGCATTGTGGTCTGAAAATATGCAGGGAAGGATCCCAATCTTTTGATACTGGTTGAGACCTGATTAAGACCCAGGATGTGATCTATTCTGGAGAATGCGCACTGGAGAAGAATGTGTATTCTGTTGCTTTGGGATGGCATGTTCTGAATATATCTGTGATGTCCATCTGGTCCTGTTTCATTTAAGAACTTTATTTCCTTGTTGATCTTTTGCTTGGATGATCTGTCCATTTCAGTGAGGGGAGTGTTAAAGTCCCTTACTATTACTGTATTATTGTTGATGTGTTTCTTTGATTTTGTTATTAATTGGTTTATATAGTTGGCTGCTCCCATGCTAGGGGCATAGATATTTAAAATTGTTATATCTTCTTGTTGAACAGACACTTTGAGCATGATATAGTGTCCTTTCTCATCTCTTATTATAGTCTTTGGCTTAAAATCTAATTGATCTGATATAAGAATTGACACCCCTGCTTTCTTCTGATGTCCATTAGCATGGTACATTTTTTTCCACCCCCTCACTTTAAATCTGGAGATGTCCTTGGGTCTTAAATTAGTTTCTTGTAGGCAACATATAGATGGGTTTTGTTTTTTTTATCCATTCTGATACCTTGTGTCTTTTGACAGGGGCATTTAGCCCATTAACATTCAGGGTAACTATTGAGAGATATGAATTTAGTGCCATTGTATTGCCTGTAAGGTGACTTTTACTGTATATTGTCTCTGTTCCTTTCTTATCTACTAGTTTTAGGGTCTCTCTTTGCTTAGAGGACCCCTTTCAATATTTTCTGTAGAGCTGGTTTGGTCTTTGCAAATTCTTTCAGTTTTTATTTGTCCTGGAACCTTTTAAACTCTACTATTTTCAATGATAACCTAGCTGGTATAGTATTCTTGGCTGCATCTTTTTCTTGTTTAGTGCTCTGAGTATATCATGCCAACTCTTTTTGGCCTGCCAGGTCTCTGTGGATAAGTCTGCTGCCAATCTAATATTTTTACCATTGTATGTTATAGACTTCTTTCCTGGGCTGCTTTCAGGATTTTCTCTTTGTCACTAAGACTTGTAAATTTTACTATTAGGTGACGGGGTGTGTATCTATTCATGTTGATTTTGAGGGGTGTTCTCTGCACCTCCTGGATTTTGATGCTTGTTCCCTTTGCCATATTAGGGAAATTCTCTCCAATAATTCTCTCCAATGTTCCTTCTGCTCCCCTCTCTCTCTTTTTTTTCTTCTGGAATCCCAATTATTCTAATGTTTCATCTTATGGTGTCGCTTAACTCTTTAATTCTCCCTTCGTGTTCCAGTAGCAGTTTATCCCTCTTTTGCTCAGCATTTATTCTCTGTCATTTGGTCTTCTATATCACTAAATCTTTTTTCTGCCTCATTTATCCTAGCAGTGAGAGCCTCCATTTTTTATTGCACCTCATTAATAGCTTTTTTTTAATTTCAACTTGTTTAGAGTTTAGCTCTTTTATTTCTCCAAAGAGAGCTTTTATAACTCCCAAGAGGTTTTCTCTACTACCTTCCATCCCATTTTCAAGCCAGCTAGAACCTTGAGAATCGTCATTCTGAACTCTAGATCTGACATATTACCAATGTCTATATTGATCAGGTCCCTAGTCTTTGGTACTACCTCTTGTTCTTTTTATTTATTTATTTTTTTGTGGTGAATTTTTCTGCCTTATCATTTTGTACAGATAAGAGTATATGAAGGAGCACGTAAAATACTAAAAGGGTGGCAAAGACCCCAGGAAAATATGCTTTAACCAAATCAGAGGAGACCCCAAATTGTGGGTGGGAGAAAGGGGATAAAAAGAGGTTCAGAGGAAAGAAAAAAAAAGAAACAATAAAAAAAAGAAAAAAATAGAAAAAAGAAAAAAATATATATATTAGATAAACTAGTTTACAAAAAACTTTAAAAAATAAAAGGGTAAAAGTTAAAATAAAAATTTAGCAGAAGAAGAAAAGAAATTAAAAAAAATTAAATTAACTGTAAGACTAAAGAATCATAGGGAGAAAGCCATGAGTTCCTTGCTTTGCTTTCCCCTCCTCTGGAATTCTTCTGCTCTCCTTGGTATTGAACCTACACTCCTTGGTAGGTGAACTTGGTACTGGCTGGATTTCTTGTTGATCTTCTGGGGAAGGATCTTCCTGTTGTAGTGATTTTCAATTGTCTTTGCCCCAGGCGGAATTGCACTGGCCTTACCAGGGACTGGGCTGAGTAATCCTTGCAGATTCACTTTGGGGAGCTTTTGTTCCCTGAATGCTTTCCGTGTAGTTCTGGAGGATGGGAATTAAAATGGCATCCTTTCATTCTCTGGCCTGGAGAAGCCAAGGGCTCAGGGCCCCACTCCTCAGTGAACTCTCAGAGAATAGTGCCCAATCATTCCCTTCTCCCTGGCCTATGGCCAGGCTCCGAGCTCACTGAGCCTGTGACCAGTTTAAGGTAACCCTGAGCTGAGAGCTCACTCCTTGGCTCTGTCTCTGTAGCCAGCTTCCCTGTTCTAATACCTGTAAGCTCTGTGACACTCAGACACCCCAGATCCTTTTGTGACCCTGCGGGTCCTGGGGCCACGCTGACCCCGTGTGGGCTTCACCCCGGTTTTAGCCTCTGGAGCGATGTCCCTCTGGAGCTGAACAGACTTTTAAAAGTTCTGATTTTGTGCTCCATTGCTCCGCCGCTTGCCTGGAGCTGGTCCCTCCACCCACAATCTATCTTCCCGTTGCTTTGGATTCACTTCTCCGCCAGTCCTACCTTTCAGAAAGTGGTTGATTTTCTGTTTCTAGAATTGCTATTCCTCTTCTCTTCGATCTCCCATTGGATTTGTAGTTGTTGGCAATGTTTAAATAATCTATCTAGCTGATCTCCTGCTACCTGATGTAGTCTCAGTCTGCTACTTCTTTGCCATCTTTCAGGAATTCTCTGTCCTATGTATTGATAGTTTCTTCTTAATACTGAGTAATATCCTATAGCATGGAGACACCACATTTATCAATTACCTTATTGAGAGGTATTTGAATTATTCATAGTTTTTGGATGTTAGAATAAATAATAATATATAATAATTATAATTATAAATAAATAATAAATGCTATGGGCATTCTTGTTAATTCTTTCTGTGGCCTTCTGTTTTCATATTTCTTGGTAAAGCTCAAGTTCTTTTGAATGGTGCATATTGAACTTTATAAGGAACATACCAGTGTTATCCAAAGTGCTCAAAAATTTTAAATCTGCTCTAGCAGTGTATGAGAGTTCCAATTGCTTCATATCTAATATCATTTTTTGAGTTTATGTGTCAACAACTTTGTTGATATTTAAATTTTTGTCTCATATATTGTACATGAGTTCTTTATGAGGTATATGTACTAAAATAATTTCTGCCATTTAGTGTTACATTTTTCATTTGATATCTGTGTTTCAAAGAGAAAATGAATTATCACTTATTTTTTTATTTTTTGAAGAATTATTTTTAATTATATGTCTATCTGTATAGTGTTTGAGAAATGAATGCCCATAAGCAAGACAGAAATAGTTTGTGCTATTTCCTCCTAGAAGTATTTCAGTTGGTGTAACTTTTTAAATAAGATCTATGAAAAAAAAATATATAAGGTCCATGATTCCATGTTAAGTCAGTGGTATGTATAATGTGATGTATATGTCCCCAGTGTGTTAATTTGTAACCTTTATTGAAGATTGATATATCATTTATGGGTTGGTCTTTAATTATCTTCATTGATATATATTTCTTTCCTTTAACAAATAGTACTACTACTACTAGTAGTAGTAGTAACTCAACTTTATGTATTCTAAGTCATTATTTTTCACTTAAAAATTGTTTTGATTATTCTAGGAAAATCACACTTGCTTTAAATTTCAGAATAAACTTGTCCAATTCTCAAAAATAGATGCCTGGAATTTTTTATATTGGATATTTTATTGGAATAACTAAATTTATGTAGCAGGTTGCTGTTTTGAAAATAAAATCTGCATCTGGCTCATTGCTGATGGACAGTATCTTGTTTAGGTAGCCAAATTATTTTGTATGCATATATGTGGTCATAAGTGAAAAGAAGCTTGACTGAAACCAAAAGTATATAGTCCTCAGGTGAAGAAAATATAATTGATTAATGTGTACAGAAAGAGACATTTAAAAGAAGGCACCATATATAATAAAGATTTTTTTCTAAAAATATTAAAAAGTACCTATGGTCTATAAAACTAAATTTTAAAAGAAAACTCTCCTGGTACTCATATCTAGTAGTTAGCCTGCTGGGTTTTTAAATTATTATTTATGGAATGTTTTATGTGACAATGGTTGGATTTACTTTTAGTCCTCAATTTTAAAAATGAGTAAAATCTCTTTCATAAATATAAACAACACTGTGAGAGTAACTTACATCCAATTAACCGTTTTTCAATTCTAATTACTAATTGAAGTTGTTTTCATAATACTAAGGTGAAAATCACAGGAAATGAAGATCGTTGATATAATTTGTAGAAAATCATAAAGTGGATGTTAATGATGGGATAAGTTCACCCTGTGATTATTTGTGAATATATTTTATCAAGTGAATAATTCCAGGACTGAGAACTAATTTTGTTTATGGTGAGGACAACTAAATAAACTATTTCAGAACACTATATTATATTTATACTATGCTGCTTATATACCTTTAATTTTGAAATTTCTTTTTGTGTAACTCCATGGCTTTTCATTTACACTTAATCTGTGATTACTTGGAAAGGAAGTCATAAGAGAGGGCCAAGCAAATAAACATTAATATACACAAAGAAGGCCGCAGCACTACTATTTCTTCCCCAGGGATTTATCTTAAATCCTAATTTAAATTTGAGTTGCTAATAGTGTGATTAATATTTATGAGCGGTTTGTAAGTCTACCTTAAGTAATATCATATTATAATCATTTTAAAACTGAATTTTATAGTCTTTGAGATAAATGAGTCTCTACATAAATTATTTAAAAAATGATAAGGATTCCTATTACATACACGTATCTGTCTCTGGCTGCCTGCATTTGACCTACTTTTCATTGCCATCTCAGAAATATAACTTTTTCTTCTTTTTAATCCCCAGTAGTCATGGCATTTTAACCATTTATAACATCACCAAATTGATGTAATGTTTTATGTTTAAATCAGCTATGACTTTTACATCAATTATTTTTGAAAACCATGGAATCTATTTTTAATATAGTTAATTAAACTATATTTAGGTTTACATACTTTAGTATTTTAAGACTTTTGCCCAAATTAGTGTGTGTATGCATATGCATGTATGTATAATAGGCATTCATATTAGGAACATTACTACTTAAACACAGAATTTTATATTTTTTATATTTTTATACTTTTTCTAAGAAAAGCTTTTATGTTTTATTGTTGTCTTATGTTTTAGTCCAATTTTTTTCTTAGCAATTACTATAGTCAGAATTTGAGATATGATTTGGAAAGCTAGAAGGATGTCTTATTAGTCAATATGCACATGTTTTATTTAATTCAGTTCATTTCCATTCAGAACCTCCTATCTGCTCTCCATTCTACTTTGTCTATAAGTTCAACTCCTCTACTGAAGAGCAATAACCTGATTACCAGGGCTGGAGAGTGATTCCCAGGTGTAACTTATACAGTGTTTAAAACAGTCTTTCTGTTTTCAATTTCACATTATACTGATTCCTTTACAGACATATGGAACCTGGATTTATTGAATTTCTGGAATGGAGTTCCTCTAACAAAGTTATGGCTCTTCACTTTTTATTACATAAAATTCAGCTTTCTCTACTATGGTAAATTAAAAAAAAATGTTCAATACTCTTTCATCTGCAGGATTTTGTTGGCACTTTTTCTGTTCTCTTTTTCAGTATACATGTACATATTTATCTTACCTCAATTTATTGGAGTTTAGAGAAAGCAGAGTCACATATGATTTTCCAAAATGGTGGTTTCTTATTAATTGTGGTAAGAACATTTGAATGAGATCCTCTCTTTTAACAAATTTTTATGAGCCCAATACAGTATTGTTAACTGCAATAACAATGTTGCACAGATCTCTACAACTTGTTTATTTTATATAACTGAAATTATACCTGTTGAAGAGCAACTCCTTACTTCCCCCTCCATCTAGCCCTTGGCAACCATCATTATGGTTTCTAGAAGTTTAACTATTTCAGATACCTTATATAAGTAGAATCATGCTGTGTTTGTCCTTCTGTAATGGGTTGGTTTTGTTGTTGCACTTGGCAAGGTGTCCTTCTTTTATAAAATCGAATAATAGTCCATTATGTGTGTCTTCCACTTTTGCTTTATTCATTCACTGATTAGCATTTAATTGTTTCCATATCACAGCTATTGTGAATAATTCTGTAATAAATTTGGGATTGCAGATATTCTTCAAAAGCCTGATTTCATTCTTTTTGGATTTTACTCAGAAGTTGTATTTTTGGAAGATATTTTTAATTTTTAGAGGCATCTCCATACTGTGTTTTTAGTAGTGGCTGTACCATTTTACATTCTCACCAGCATGTTACAAGGGTTCCAACACACACACACACACACACACACACACACACACAGAGTTTTGATTTTATAATAGCTATCCTAGCAGGTGTGAGGTGATTCCTCATTGTTTTGAGTTACATTTGCCTAACGATTAGTGATGATAGCATCTTTGTTGTGTACACTTTGGTAATTTACATGTCTTCTTTAAAAAAATTCCTATTCTTAAAAAAAAAAGAAAAGAAAAGAAAAAAAAATTCCTATTTGAGTTCTTTGCCCATTGTTTTCTTATTGAGTCATAGTGATTCCTTATGTATTTTGGATATTAACACCTTATCATATATATGATTCGCAAATAATTTCTCTCTTTTCAAAGGTTGCCTTTCTTTCTATTTCTCTTGATATGTAAAAGCTTTTTAGTTTGATGAAATCCAATCTATTTTTCCTTTTTTTTGTGTGTGCTTTTGGGGTAACACACAAGAAACATTGCCTACATAACTGTCATAAAGCTTGTCTCAATTTGCATTCTTCTAGGTATTTTACAGTTTCAGATGTTACATTTAAATCTTTATTCCATCTTGAACTGAGTTTTGTGTATTGTGTAAGATAAGGGATGATTTCATTCTTTAGCATGAATCTAGTTTTCACAATACCATAGGTTGAGGACATTATCATTTTCCCATTTACAATAGCATAAAAAAAAAGATAGGAAGAGAGGAATATCAATTCAAGGAGTTGTAAACTGGAAACTGCATAACACCAACTGGGAAAGGAAAAAAAAAAAAGAAGGAAGACACAAATGGAAAGGCATTTCATGTTCATGTTTGGAAGAATTAATATTATTAAAATGTCCAAATTACTCAAAGATTGTATACAATTAGTGCAATCTTTATCAATATCACAATGAATTTTTTACAGAAATAGAATACACAATCCTAAAATTTTTGTGGAACCACAAAAAAAAAGTCAAAGCAATCTTGAGGAATAAGAATTAAGCTGGAGGGATCACACTTCCTGATTTCAAAATATATTATAAATCTACTGTAATTAAAATAGTTATGTATTGGCCTAAAGGCAAACATGTATAATAATGAAATGAAACAGAAAGCCAAGAAATAATCCCATGCATATACAGTCAACTGGTCCTCAACAAGAAAGTGTGTCTTCCTTCTCCTCTTATCTTAGTCTCTAAATTATTTATAGAATCCTATAAGTTAATATCTTCAATGACTATTATGTGTTCCTCCATTTCTTTCTGACATTTCTTTTGTTTATTCTTCATAACTTCTGACAAATCATCAGTCTACATTTGCACACACCACCCACATCTAACACGTTGCCAGTGTGATAAGAATAAAACCTAAATGCAATCTTTACCTTTTAAAGTATATATAATGGATTTTATTTTCATACATTAAAAATACCTCTCTTCTGAGTACACTGAATGAGATTTTGCTTGATCTTACATTTACATTTCTGTCAAGCTTTTGAGTTACCAATTTCCTTCTTTTCCAATTTATTTTTGTCATATTATACAATTTGTTATTTCTTCAACATATCCTGCTCCTTCATTGGTTTATGTAGACCTAAAATGCACTTTCTCTTTGGGCTTGTTCTCTATTCATATTTCCTAATTCTTTTGGAATATAGTCTCTGTTATGTTTTCTTTGATTTCCCACAAGTAAAGCTGGTCACTTCGTCTTTCCTACCACTTTCTTCATTTGTGCATAGCCTTATGGTATCTATGCACAATAGCTATTATTAGTTTATCTCACTTTCTACTGTGCTGTGAGCATTTATGTGCCCAAATCTTGTAGTATTTACATTCTAAAGTAAAACAGTATTTGGTGTTGACAAGCTAGTAAGCAAACAAGTGATTTATGATGGCTCATTGAGAGTGCTCAAAGGCTGAAGGAAATTGCTGAATTAATGTCATTTCCTTGGCCTTTGGGAATGAATAATACTAAGCCAGTTCCACTTTTAGGAAACCCAGTACTCAAATATGTGAGAATGTGTGTATACATGTATTATATGTGTGTGTGTGTGTGTGTGTATACACATACACAAAGGTTTACTGTGTTAAATATACATATTTATTCCTTAGGTAATTCCATTTTTTTTAATTGTACGTTTATATTGTGTATTTGTTAGCTAATCTAGATTTGTCTTATTAAAAAATCTTATATAGGAAAAAAAACACATCACATACTGTCATGTCTAAAGTGCCTTCTATATTAATTTTGCATTGAAGTTTTATTTTGAAAGAAAACCATTCTTTTTGATTTTGTTATTTTAGATTATAATTCAATTTTCAATAAATTAAGGGGGAATTTTATACAAGATAGTAAAAATTATGTTCTTGTATCTTAGACTATGAATTATTGGTATTTGTAAAAATAAATTCAAATTTTAGAAATCTAAGACTTGCAATTTAAACAGATTGTTCATAGATTATATATACACTGTGGTATACAGAATAGAATTAAACAATGGCTAATCACATGGTATTTAGAAAAACAACTTACCTAAGGCAACTTGTAATTTTTAAATGGAAATTTCATGATTATTTTGTACACTCACACTAAATTACATCAATATTTATCAGTACCAGCTCTTAGACATAACCAAGTGCAACTAATGATGAGCTGATGATGAGCTAGGATGGGCATAGGAAAGTGGAGATTAAAGACTGATATAGGTAACAGATACCTGAAGAGGATACAAGTCTAGGGAATAGACAAAATTATAGAAAAGTTTAGAATGAACATTTCTACTTATAAACTAGCTTTTGTCAGTGAGTGTTCAAAGGGTCACATGAAGAAAAGGGTAAAAATATGTCCAAATTTAGAGTCCAAGTTAAAAAAAATGCAATTCCAGAAGAAATATTTTAAAAAATAATATCATATGAACAAGTTGTGGAGTGTATTAGGTTTAAACTGGTGTAACAAGGTGATATTCAGAGAAGAATGTATCTACTTTGTTCTTTTTATGCTTCATGCTTCAGTCCTGCCCCATCACCCCTATTCTTAATAAAACACCTGTACTTTTGTCACTATATCAAGAAGACATAAATTTTTCATGATGATTTAGTCATTTGTATTGCAACAAAACATTTTGTCGCAAATAACAAGTCCCCTGTTTATATGTGTATATAAATTCTACAAAATATACACACATTTTTAAAGGTATAAATGGAATGGTTTAAATATACAAAAATATAATCATCTTAATCCCTCTAATTAAACACTAGTATCTTCTTCATGTGGTGATTTGCACCCCATAAACTGTATCCCTTTAATCAAATAAACTGTTTGCCTGTAAAGAAGTCTTTCATACATTTTCCTTTCTTCACATATTGTCTCCTCTAACCATATACTCTCAAACTCATTGTATAGCTGGTAATTTCAAATCAGAGAAACTGCAATTTTTAAAGGGCTATTTTAAGGGAACATTTTTTTTAATGTTTTTCATTGGAAAAAGGAGGTACCCTGTCTATATGCCTATGCTTCCCCCCCAAAATTATGGTATATTATCATAATATTCATATATTCATTGTCATTTTCATCAGGAGATAAAAATTAAAAATTTGTAATATTTCATTTGTTATATAAATGAAAATTTGTAATATATTCATTGTAATTTTCATCAATAGTTATGTTGGCATTTTGTTTCATTCAGGTTGAGAGATCATTTGTTTTGTGTACCATTTCTTAAAAAAAAAATAAAGTCTAGAAGTGAGAAACACTCTATAAATACATTATGTTAGTAGAAGAATAATAGGTGATCAAATCTCAAAAGTACTGTTGTTCACTGTTCAAATGATTTTTTACTGGGGATCATTTTCAGTTTTATAAATTAAATATTTAAACATATCTACTCTTTGTGAGGGATGTGAATGGCACCTGTCAGTGTGAATTCAGTTTTCTGAGGATGTAGGATGTGTGTGATCGCTTGCAGTTACGTGATTTTTAGAAATCAATATGCTACTTTGTAAAAAATAAAAACTCAAATGCTAACTATATTTTAACTTTGAAAATTGATTTAATATTTTATTATATGTCAGGTTTGTAAAATTTAGTAATTTTACTTTAAAAAAACTTTGTATCGGTAGGTAAGTTTCAGTAAATAATATGAATTACATTAATAAATATTCTTTTTCTGCACTTCCACTGTTTACCAAAATGCTCAAGTATTTTAAAAATAAATTTAATTTTCTCTCTAAATATTATAAAATGAATATGTAAATTTTATTTTTAACTCTTTGACTAACAGACATATCCTAGTCACTTACATAGTTCTATAAATCCTACATTGAAATTTATAAATCGTCATTTATGTTTTTCTGAACATTCTTTTATGTTTACAAAATTTGCTGAACTTTCATCTTAAAATCACTAGTCTGAAATAAATTATTTAATTAACATTTTCAGTTGGAATAAAAAATATCTGTTATCATGTAGTGTCAGATTATTTTAAATATTATACCTTAATAACCAAATATCCACAATTATTTATAAACTTATAAAAATACTAAAGATATAGATATGAGTTAGCTTATTTGTATGCTTTATCAGGGTGTTAAATCCTTATATATTATATAATATCAAGTGAATTTGGAGTTAAAATTACAGACCAGAATGGTTTAGTGTGAATTTCTCAGTGTACTTAAGTTGTCAAGAAATTAGATTTTGGGTCTGGTAATGGGATCTAGAGCCATAGGTATCTAGCATGAGTTCCCTGTGATCATAAAGGGCAGATTGACTTCACCTATATTTTCAATGTCAGTGTGGAGAACTTAAATGTAATTTCTAAAACCATGGTTTGTTTCACAGCCTAAATTCTTTGACTTTAAGATTCAATCATTTTTAACTACTTTGGACTTTATCACCTAATTAAGGTAGATAAATAACAGGAACCCCGCCTCAGGATGCTTCACCACTCAATTAGATTTAACTAACTTATTTACCATTGATTCAACTTTTCAATTATTTGAATCATATCTTTGGCTTTACAAATATTTCTTAACCTATGTAGGCAGGAATCTAGCTTGTGTTTGTGTCTTCTTATATTGTAGTTATAACTTGGCCATTTTTTCACAGACATGTAAAAAATATTTAATAAATATTTAATAGTATAAAAGGTTAAAAGTATAATTGTTTCACAGATAACTCTATGATTACATCATACCTATGATGAATTATTAAAATGGGCTTATGTATGCCTCAGTATTTTCAAGAACCTTTCCCTCCTCAAAAAAACATACACCTTGGAAATCCCACTATAACTGATGTTCAAAAACACCTAATACTTCAAAATGTCTTAGCAAGTTCTTAGTCATTAAACAGTACTTATAGCCCTTAGAAATCCATAGTTTTACATACCACCTATGTGTTTAGAATTCTGAATAACATAATTTGAACAAAAACTTCTATCTTAAGGTCAAAATTCACTTAATCATCATTTGCTAGACTATTTGTACTTACATGGTCTACATGCAAGACAATTTCAACATGCCTATGTTAAGCAATTTATCTCCTCCAAAGAAGTCCTTTTTCTTAATGTTTCCAGTCCTATCTTAAGTTTGGAGAAACTTCTTCTAAGTTCAGAAATCCAAAAAGTAGCTTTGACAGCCTCCAAACATGTCACATGAATTTTCACTTTTCCTGACTTCTAAATATCCCCATTTATTTTACATCACCACTGCTGCTTCTCAACTTCAGATCCTCATTATTTCTTACCACAGTAAACAGCTGATAGTATTAATTTATGTCCAGCATCTTTTCATTCTTACTGTGTCCTATGCCCAAGTGATCTTTTTAAGAGGTAAAACCCATCAGATCACTTCTTTACAGAACATCCTTAAATTGCTTCTCAAGTTTACAGGATTAAATTCAAATCTCTTAGGAGAATTTGCGAACACAATAGGCTTTTTTGCCTGCTTCTCATGCTCTATCTCAAGTGATTTCCAAAGCACAATTTTAGACCAGTGGTACTTCAGCTTTTACATATTTATTTATCATTATTACACTATTTTTCAATTACTTCTTCAATGAAGTATAATTTATGGAGATCACAACAAAAAAATCTGTTGTTTTTGTTTGGTCAGTTTTGACACTTTTCTATATCCATATCTCACCACATAAAATATGGAAGTTTCTTCATGCTTTTTAGTCTGTTTCCTTTTTATCCCATAACTTTCTAATTAGTGTCACATTAAATTGGTTTTGGCTGCTCTTGGGCTTCATATATAGTATGGACCATTTTATGTTAAGATTATTATTTTTTAAAAATTATATATATATAATTATTTAAATAATCAAAATAATTAAATAATTAATATAATTAAAAATTATATATATATATATATATATATATATATATATATACACACATATACACCACACCCAGTGCTCCATGCAATCCATGCCCTCTATAATACCCACCACCTGGTACCCCAACCTCCCACCCAGCACCCCTTCAAAACCCTCAGATTGTTTTTCAGAGTCCATAGTCTCTCATGCTTCACCTCCCCTTCCAATTTCCCCCAACTCCCTTCTCCTCTCTAACTCCCCATGTCCTCCATGCTATTTGTTATGCTCCACAAATAAGTGAAATCATATGATAATTGACTCTCTCTGCTTGACTTATTTCACTCAGCATCATCTCTTCCAGTCCCAGAGAGAGAGAGAGGGAAGCAGGCTCCCAGCTGAGCAGAGAGAGCCTGATGCGGGACTCGATCCCAGGATATATATATTTTTTCAGGATAACAATATTCATTGTTTTTGCACACAACCAGTGCTCCATGCAATCCATGCCCTCTCTAATACCCACCACCTGGCTCCCCCAACCTCCCACCCCTCGCTGCTTCAAACCCCTCAGATTGTTTTTCAGAGTCCATAGTCTCTCATGGTTCACCTCCCCTTCCAATTTATTTTTTAAATCTTTTTTATTTATTTGAGAGACAGAGAGAGTGACATCGAGTGGGAGCAGGATGAGGTACAGAGGGAGAAGCAGAATCCCCACAGAGCAGGGAGCCTGATATGGAGCTTGATCCCAAGACTCCAGGATCATTACCTGAACTGAAGGCTTAACAGATTGAGCCAATCAGGCACCCCCAAGGTTAAATTTAATAAAATATATAAGGGACTCATTACATAGTGAGTTGTTGAAAATCACCTACCTTGTGTTTTGGGTATAAAACCTAATTCATCATAATGTATTCTCTTTATTTCATATTGCTTAATTGGATTGCTAATATTTTGTGGAGACTGGTTATGGCTCTTTCATGAGGGAAATTAAAATGGGTTTTAGTTTCCTTTCTTTATTAATACTTTTCCCTTTTTTTATATCGGGGTTTTCCTAACATCAAAAAATAGACTGGGAGAATTTCCACTTTCCTGTATATATATATATTTTTGCAATAGCTTGTGTTAAATTTTTTTTAAAGATTTTATTTATTTGTTTGACAGAACGAGATCACAGTAGGCAGAGCGGCAGGCAGAGAGAGAGAGAGAGAGGGAAGCAGGCTCCCTGCTGAGCAGAGAGCCCGATGCGGGACTCGATCCCAGGATCTTGAGATCATGACCTGAGCCGAAGGCAGCGGCTTAACCCACTGAGCCACCCAGGCTCCCGCTTGTTTTAAATTTTTATGTAATCTTTGAAAAGTTTAAAATTTAGTATAAAATACTTCTGCCTACTAATGCCATACCTGAGCTTTTGTTAAAACAAATGCAAAATATTTTCATAAGCATATACTTTAAAAACAGTTCAAAGCAATTTAAAAAATCTAAGTTCTTCATAGATGAAAAAGCCATGAGTAAGAGTTAATATAATCAATGAATTATACTATCAGACATGTGTATTCAAATATATAATCAATGAATATTGCAGTAAGCAGAATCAGAATATAAAATAGGTTTCTTTTTGTAAAAAAAGAGAGAACTGAATTTTGATAAAGGAAGTTGTAATCAAGGTGTCTCTTTAAATTATGAGAGAGACATGAAAATGAATACATTTTGCACGTGAGTATATACATGGACATGTATAGAAGCATTACTTTCACTATGCTGAGGATAAAAACAATCTAAATGTCCATGAAGTGGAGAAAGGTTATCTGTATTTTTAATATGCTTACAGCAAAAAATCCAAGTAAAAATTGAATACACTTAAACTACATATATCAACACAGATAGATATAAAGTATACATTGGAGGTTGAAAGTTTATACTATATGATACTACTTTTATAAAGGCAATAAAATACAAGATAAAAGGAATAATGAATAAAATTTAATTAATTATCATTTTTTATTAAAAAGAAAGAATGACCAAGGGAAAGACATTTAGTGGGCAATGGCAAATACGCCTTTCAAAATACAAGCAAAATTTCATTGAAATGTTGGGCACACTAGTATTCACATATTTTTGTATCCTGTATATTTAGCTTATATATTCTTTTAAAGTGTTGTATTTCAAAAAAGAGCATAAGCTGTTAATGTGTGCAAATTGTGAACAAGGCAATAAAAACTCAGATAGGTTACAAAACCTGCTTAAATATCATAACTGGAATTGAAACCAAAATCTTGATGTTCTTAATAATTTTACTGTTTTATGTTAAAGAACTGACTAGGCATATTTAAACATTAGTGGTCACAAAATCAAAAATATCTCTGGATATTTTTTTAAATTTAATTTTTATTTATTTTCAGCATAACAGTATTCATAATTTTTGCACCACAACCAATGCTCCATGCAATCCATGCCCTCTATAATACCCATCACCTGGTACCCCAACTTCCCACCCAGCATCCCTTCAAAACCCTCAGATTGTTTTTCAGAGTCCATAGTCTCTCATGCTTCACCTCCCCTTCCAATTTCCCCCAACTCCCTTCTCCTCTCTAACTCCCCATGTCCTCCATGCTATTTGTTATGCTCCACAAATAAGTGAAATCATATGATAATTGACTCTCTCTGCTTGACTTATTTCACTCAGCCTCATCTCTTCCAGTCCCGTGCATGTTGCTACAAAAGTTGGGTATTCAACCTTTCTGATGGAGGCATAATACTCCATAGTGTATATGGACCACATCTTCCTTATCCATTTGTCCATTGAAGGGCATCTTGGTTCTTTCCACAGTTTGGTGACCGTGGCCGTTGCTGCTATAAACATTGGGGTACAGATGGCTCTTCTTTTCACTACATCTGTATCTTTAGAGTAAATACCCAGGAGTGCAATGGCAGGGTCATAGGGAAGCTCGATTTTTAATTTCTTGAGGAATCTCCACAATGTTCTCCGAAGTGGCTGTACCAACTTGCATTCCCACTAACAGTGTAAGAGGGTTCCCCTTTCTCCACATCCCCTCCAACACATGTTGTTTCCTGTCTTGCTAACTTTGGCCATTCTAACTGGTGTAAGGTGGTATCTCAATGTGATTTTAATTTGAATCTCCCTGAGGGCTAGTGATGATGAACATTTTTTCATGTGTCTGATAGCCATTTTGAGGTCTTCATTGGAGAAGTGTCTGTTCATATCTTCTGCCCATTTTTATTTATTTATTTATTTGACAGAGAGAGATCAGAAGTAGGCAGAGAGGCAGGCAGAGAGAGAGGAAGAAGCAGGCTCCCTGCTGAGTAGAGAGCCCGATGCGGGACTCGATCCCAGGACCCTGACATCATGACCTGAGCCGAAGGCAGCGGCTTAACCCACTGAGCCACCCAGGTGCCCATTCTGCCCATTTTTGCCCAGTTTTATTTTTGTTTTGTGTGTGTTGAGTTTGAGGAGTTCATTATAGATCCTGGATATCAACCTTTTGTCTGTACTGTCATTTGCAAATATCTTCTCCCATTCCGTGTGTTGCCTGTTTGTTTTCTTGACTGTTTCTTTTGCTGTGCAGAAGCTTTTGATTTTGATGAAGTCCCAAAAGTTTATTTTCACTTTTGTTTCCTTTGCCTTTCGAGACAAAGTCAATGTACAGAAATAAGTGGCTTTCTCATAACACTAACAATGAAAATACAGAAAGGGAAATTAGAGAATCGATTCCATTTACTATAGCACCAAGAACCATAAGATACCTGGGAATAAACCTAACCAAAGAGGTAAAGGATCTGTATTTGAGGAACTACAGAACACTTATGAAAGAAATTGAAGAAGACACAAAAAGGTGGAAGACCATTTCATGCTCTTGGATTGGAAGAATAAACATTGTTAAAATGTCTATACTGCCCAGAGCAATCTATACTTTTAATGCCATTCTGATAAAAATTCTACTGGTATTCTTCAAAGAGCTGGAGCAAATAATCCAAAAATTTATATGGAACCATAAGATACCCAGAATTGCTAAGAAAATGTTGAAAAACAAAAATAAAACTGGGGGCATCATGCTGCCTGATTTCAAGCTTTACTACAAAGCTGTGATCACCAAGATATCACTGGCATAAAAACAGACACATAGACCAGTGGAACAGAGTAGACAGCCAAGATATGCACCCTCAACTCTATGGGCAAATAATCTTCGACAAAGCAGGAAAAAATATACAGTGGAAAAAAGACAGTCTATTCAATAAATGTTGCTGGGAAAACTGGGCAGCTATATGTAGAAGAATGAAACTTGACTATTCTCTTACACCATACACAAAGATAAACTGAAAATGGATAAAAAACCTCAACGTGAGACAGGAATCCATCAGAATCCTAGAGGAGAACATAGGCAGTAATTTCTTTGATATCAGCCACAGCAACTTCTTTCAAGATATGTCTCCCAAAATATCTCTGGATATTATTTATATTTTATTTATATGGGTGTTGTTCCTTTTTTTTTTTAGTATAATTTTTTATTTTTTATAAACATATATTTTTATCCCCAGGGGTACAGGTCTGTGAATCACCAGGTTTACACACTTCACAGCACTCACCAAAGCACATACCCTCCCCAATGTCCATAATCCCACCCTC
This sequence comes from Mustela nigripes, assembly GCF_022355385.1. Classification (NCBI taxonomy): domain Eukaryota; kingdom Metazoa; phylum Chordata; class Mammalia; order Carnivora; family Mustelidae; genus Mustela; species Mustela nigripes. Next base: position 56,149,563 of record NC_081565.1, on the reverse strand, counting down.
TTCTCCCAAACCCCCTCCCCCAGCAACCCTCAGTTTGTTTTGTGAGATTAAGAGTCACTTATGGTTTGTCTCCCTCCCAAACCCATTTTCTTTTATTTATTCTTCTCGTACCCACTTAAGCCCCCATGTTGCATCACCACTTCCTCATATCAGGGAGATCATATGATAGTTGTCTTTCTCCACTTGACTTATTTCGCTAAGCATTTTTCCTTTGATGACACTAGAAAGTTCTTGAGTTTGGGTTAATGCCTTGTATTTCTTGTAAGTCCTCCATACTAGGTTTAAGGCTCTTTCTATAGGAATCACTCAGATTTCTGGACCAAAAACCCTTTTCAATGATTTTGGCAAAATCAAAAGTGTAAAAAAGGGTCATACACAATCTTAATTTTTTATCCTCATATCCTCATATTTTGCCTTCTGAAATATAAAAACAAAATTATTATAAATCTTGTAAACTGAGAGCTAACAGACAAAAAAAATGAGAGAGAGAAAGAAAGAAGAAAAGAATAGAAAATAAAAGTGTCACATTTTAAATGTGCCTCTCATTCAGTTTCTGTGGCAACATGAATCAATAACTCCAAAATGAGCTAAATCCATTTTTGTCTACCACATTAACTTGAAAATATGCAGTTGATAAAGGCTTAATGGTACTTGCCTCCACCTTTATAGCAGGCTTAATGCTAGAAAAGATACATTTTCTCTTTTCTCAAGTGAAAAATAGAGGACCTTTATTTTGAAACTGCCAATCACCTTGTTTTCTGTGATTACTGATATGATAGTACCGCTATCACTGTTTATGGGAGTCTGTGTGTTTCACCACCTTAACCTCCACCCTTACAAAAAGAATACATTTATCAACTGTGTTAGTACCCTAGGGATTCTCTTTTGCAGCAGACAGGCAAGTAGTCTTTCATATATTTACCTGTACAAAATCCATGTATACATACACACACACAGAAGAAACAAGAGATATTGTGGTATCTTAGATACATATCTGCATGAAAGTGATTACACTGCATGTCTAATTCTCCCACCATCTTAACCCTCTACTTATCCTGGTGTATACAATTCTGTCTGCATCTTTCATATTATGTTTCCAAAGATCAGAATACATTTTCCACTAGGAAAATATGATTTTTAAATATGTTGTCTCATTCTTAAAAACATGTTAAATAATATGTTATTTATCATTTATTTAGAGATTTTTAAGTGAAAGTTGGATGCAAAGTGTATTTCCATTTCTCATGTATCTGGTCTTAAGGCATCATTTCTGCACTCAAAAATATTTGACACTGTGCTATGGTTTTCAAAGTATTTTAATATATACTATTTTATTTGATACACTAAGGAGTTTTGAAAAAGTGCTCTCTGCACTATATCAGAGGTGTTAGGAAAGTTGTTACTGAAAATATCTGACTTTCTTAGTTTAAAAATTTAATGTAATTCAAGCAGTATGTATTTTATTTTTTCTGTTTTTTTTCAAGGTATGAAATCTTTTTGTAATCTCAGGTCCAGGTATGTCTAAAGAAAATTTCACTGAATGAGAACCACATATTTTATATAGTGTTAACTCTTTAAGCTCTATCTTTAAAAGATTTTATTTATTTATTTGACAGAGAGAGAGATCACAAGTAGACAGAGCAGCAGGCAAAGAGAGAGGGGGAAGCAGGCTCCCTGCTGAGCGAGAGCCAGATGCCTGGCTCCATCAAAGACCCTGAGATCATGACCTGAGCTGAATCAGGCAGAGGCTTAATCCACTGAGCCACCCAGGTGTCCCTGAGCTCTATCTTTTAAAAAGTCACATGCCCACTAATATTAAGAGTAGGTAATCAATTAATGAAAGTAAAAGTTTAAAGTTTTCTTTATTGATAGCCCGTGTTTTCATACATCATTATTTATTTTTATTAAATGCTATGATCTTATTCTTAATCTAACATAGTAATTAGAAATCTGATCAGTAAAATTAAAAAAATAAAAAAAGAAATGTGATCAGTGATTATGTATGTTCTATAATTCTTTAAATTAAGATTAACTTAGTCTAATCTAAATCTGAAAATGTACAATTATTTTGCAGTTACATGATTATAGTTTAGGTATTAGTTGACTCTTTTCAGATGACTAAACTTCTCCAAAATATTTTTTTACAAATCAGTAAATCATCACAACACTGGGTTTACCTACTTATTTCCATTTTCCCATTGAACAATGCATATATATATATATATGTATATATATATATATATATATATATACATATATATATATATATATAGTGAATCTAATCATTGGGAAGTTGTGTCAATCTAAGCCAGAGAGTCTGTCTGAGGAAAATTTAGTTTTTCTAAAGCAGAAATTCTTTAAGGACAATGGGCATTTTTAGATACTGTGGCTCCTGGGTGGCTCAGTCTGTTGTTAACTCAGGTCATGTTTCCAAGGCCCTGGGGTGGAGCCCTACCTAGGAATCCCTGATCAGTGGGGACTCTGCTTCTCCCCCTCCCTCTCCCTCTGCCTCTTTCCTCTGCTTGTGCTCTCTCCCACTCTCTCAAATAAGTAAATAAAATCTTCAAAAAAGAGAGAGAGAAATTTTTAGGTACTGTCAATGACAAGCCAAAGACAGAAGTATATATTTGCTATTACAAATGTTAATATTTGAATCTGCAAGCAAGATAGCCCATAAAAAAGAAAAGAGACTAGATAATAAACCTTGTAAAATGGCTTTAAAAATAGAAACATTAGGAAGGAAAGAAGCTATCCAGGAGACAAAGAGTTAACTACAGTGATGTGAGGACAAGCAACATAACAATATAGCTAATAGCTAATAGCATAGAAAGTGTTTACCCTGTGCCAATCCCTGTCCAAAAAATTTTCATACATTTTATTGCTTAATCATAACCGAAACCCCCATGTGAAAAATATTATTTTTATTTCCATTTCCCAGATATTTTAAAAGAGACTGTGTGAATATAAGTTAAGTATCTAAACTTCAATATTTTGGGGTAAATGGCTCTAGAAACGGCTGAAACCAACTTTATTTTATATTCTGAACATATTACCCAAAATTATACAGGGAGAAATTTTTTTAATGGAGAAAAGAATGTCACATAATATAGAATTATTAAGAAAAAATAGTACCAGATTGGTTACTTTCACAATCAAATTTATTAGATTGTTAGGCCAAAAAAAATCCAATTATCAGGATTAAATATACAGGGGATGGTGCGAAAAGATAGTTACACAGTAAAGACCTTCCAGTGAAGTTTGATATTTAGGGCACTATGGTCTTCAACAATGTAATGTTTTTGTTTTTGTTTTTGTTTTTAAAGTGTCTAAGAAGTGAGGGAGAAATTGAAGAGGGTGTAAATAAATACAGTTTTAAAGTCCCATAGAAAGCAATATCAAATTTAAATCTATGGACCATTCTTTTTTGAGATAAAAACACAATTTTCTAAAGGACACATATAAAATGGTATTTTAGGAGGATGACAGTTTGAATTCCAAATGTCTCAACTCAATGATCTTGTTTAAAAAAATCTCGTTCCATTTCCACTTACAAGGAATAGCTTAATAGGTTTCTGAAAGGGTACAAGCAACAATTAAATTAATATTCACTAACACAAGTTTTCATAAACACAAAGAGAAAAAATTAGAAGTTACATATTTTTATCAAATATATACTAAACTTGCTAAATTTGTTAATATCAAATATATACTAAATTAATAAAATTGGGATGATTTTAATGTTCAAATACCTATGGAAGTTTCTAATTCACAATGGTATTTTTAAAGAATACCAAATCCCAAAAATATAAATGTATTAACCTGTCAGTCAAACAAAACATTTTTAGATAAAAGACATACATATGTCAGTATGTTCTTAGAGTTCCTTGATCTCCCTGTAGAACATACTCCAAAATTAATATGTCTTATAGCAAATTTCTCTTTGGAATATTTCAGGTTATTTTAAGATTGTGAATAATATCTTTTATTAGTCCATTTTTTTCACATCTTATGCACATTTCATACTTTGAAAAGTAAATGTGAACATCTTGGCTTATAAACCTTATTAAATGTGAATTTTCTTGTTTTCAAGCTTTATATTGAATGCTTATCTCATAGAAGAAGATTACAATGAAAATACCTTTAATGTATTCATTCAACATATGTTTTTTAAATAAAATTCCAAATATAAACTGATATACAAAGAATAATTTAAAACATTCGGAAAACATTTTGGATATAACTTCATGAACCTGTTCTCCAATCCATCATCATTGCTTTGAGAGACAATTAAGTAACTAGTATAAGTAACTAGTAACTAGTACAAGTAAATAAACCTGCTGCCAATCTTCACAGAAGACTGACCACAAAAATGACAATTTGCAGTGTGGCTACCTTACAATCATGCCTGAGATTTAGCCTACCTATCATAGTAACTTTTATCTTTGGCTCAGATTTGCAAGTATTGACTGGGTTTTCAATATATGCAGTGTTAATTTATAAGTTTTTTGTTTGTTCGTTCGTTTGTTTGTTTTCTAAATGAGCAACCCCTCAGGGGTTGAATTTTTTGGAGAATAACTGCCTACCTCTTTTAAGAAACCCTCCCAACATACACTAGGATAATTCAATGAGAAGTTCATTCATTGGGAAAATGGCTTATAAAAGGTGAAGCATCAAAAACATGTATGTACAAATTTCAAATTCAGTAAAATATTATATAACACAGTCAGATGCTATTTTATTTGTATTTGTTACATGTATTGATTACACAGGCGATTGTATAACCTGTTTTTTTTTCATTTAAAAAAAGATTAGGGACATTATCACATAGTTATGTCTTCTTAGATTTCATCTTTTTTTTGAAGATTTTATTTATTTATTTTACAGAGAGAGAGATCACAAGTAGGCAGAGAGGCTAGCAGAGAGTGGGGGTAAGCCAGCTTCCTGCTGAGTAAAGTGCCCAATGCAGGGCTTCATCCCAGGACCATGAGACCAGGACCTGAGCCAAAGGCAAAGGCTTAACCCACATAGGAGCCCAGATTTCATCATCTTTTTTTTTTTTTTTTAGATTTTTTTATTTATTTTATTTGACAGAGATTACAAGTAGGCAGAGAGGCAGGCAGAGAGAGAGAGAGAGAGGAGGAAGCAGAGACTCAATCCCAGGACCCTGAGATCATGACCTGAGCCAAAGGCAGCGGCTTAACCCACTGAGTCAACCAGGCACCCTAAGGAACATATTTTAATGGTTTATTTTATTATTTGCTTATTTAATTTATTTCTTTTTTTTTCTATTTTAACTAATCCTGCAATAATATTTTCTTATAAATACATTTTCATGTGTTTGCCCAATTATCTCCTCAAGCTGAATTTCTATAAATAGAATATCTGTTGAGAAACATGCGCATTTTAAGTTTGGACATTCATAGAAGCTACATGGCCAGAAGGAAGTTCCATTTTTTGTTTTGTTTTCTACACTTCCATAAGACTGCCCTTTTCCCACATTTTAGTCCACAGAGAAATGATTCATTTTTAAAAATTTTCTTAGTGTAATCTGTTAATAAAAGCTATATCAGCTTAGTTGTTTTATTTTGAAATTTGTGATTACATGATGATTAAGGAGAGCTAATATATTTTCATAGGCTTATAGTTTTCACATTACCTCATTACTCGTATAGAACTGTGGTAATTAATGAATGATGTTTTTACTTGTGAGCCATTTAAATTTTGTTTAAATAAATAATTTTGTACATCAGAAATATTTTCTTTTATACAAATCAAGTTCTCTGAAAGTATTTGCTCATTATGTAACACATTTACTTACTAAATTTCCTAATTTTTATGTGAATAATATTCACACAAGACCAATAATAAAGAGTAGGAACCTAGATTAAGTAAAATATAGTGACTTTTTGTGTGGATAGAGAAATTTTAAAACACTTTAAAGCCCTTTATTTAGAATTACAGAAGCTGAAAAGATAATCATGACACTAATTTTTAGTATGTATCATAGCCACTTTGAAATCAATCCTATATACACATTAAATATGTCTATCTCAAAATATAAATTTTATTTTATGAATTTACATAACTCTCTACAGAACAATATAAATTGTAAATTTTTTTCATTTACATTTTGATATGAACCAATATTTTTAAGACTGCCACCACTGGAGATACAAGAAGGCAGATTTGGATTGTTGGTTTGCTGTTTGTTTCAAGGTGGTTTGGGGTATGCTTAGCTTAATGGTCATGGTCCAATTAAGTGATAGATAATGGCTTCTCTCTATTAAGCTGGGGCAGAGTGTCACCTTGTCACAGTCATCAAGCTTTCTCAGCCTGATCTATCTGCTATTTCCTGGTCTTAACATTCACTAGAAACCCAAGGTAATAATACTGATGTTTTTTAATCCAATAAAAATATAATTTGTATTCTTAAAAAATGGGCAAGTTCTTGGTCATGACCAGGTCCAAAAACAAAAGGAACTTGATAATGGCTAGCAGTAGGTTGCTCCTCCACTTGATGCACTTCTGAGATTCTAGGCTACTCGTATCAAAGTGTCCCCTGGGTTATGTGTTGTGGTGTTCCTCCTATGCTTATTATGCGTGCGTCATTCACCAAAGTTTTGTTGTCCTTCCAAGTTTTTGGATTGGCTTTGATTTCAGGAGGGGTGGGAGCTTATTCATCACTCTTAATCTTATCTTTGTAAAACAAAACAAAACAAAATACATTCATTTAGTATCATATAAGGATTCTATTTTTTTTTTCTTTACAAATGCCAGTAGATCTGTGAGGTGAGAGAAAACTTCATTAATAAGTCTGCTAATCTTTATCAAGGCTGGTTTATCATTCAAAATCAAGTAATCAATCACATCAATAGGGAAAAAAATGACACTATCATATAAATACCATCAGAAAAAAAGAAAAAAATACAAAATTCAGAACCCATTCATAATAAAAATGTTCAGTAAAGTAGGAATAGAGAGGAATTTCCTCAACTTGATAAAGTACATCTATAAAAAATCTACAGCTAACATACATAATGATAAGAACATGAAAGCTTTCCCACAAATATGAGAATCAGGTAGGTATGTCCCCTCTCACTATTCATTTTTTTTTAATTTGTAGTGAAAGCCTTAGCTAATGCAATAAGACATGAAAAGAAAAGAAAATGTATGCAGAGTTGAAAAGAAGAAAACAGCTGTCTTGTTCACAGATGTCATGATTGTCTATATAGAAAACATTAAAAGATTCAACAAAAAACCCTACTGACACTAATAAATGATTATATCAAGGTTGCAGAATACACAGTTAATACACAAAGGTCAATAACTTCCTATATACCAGCAGTGAATAGTGGAGTTTGAAATTGAAAGCACATCATTTACATTAGCACCTGAAGAAAAAAAAATTATATATCTGAAATAAATGAGATCTGTAATAGGAAAACTTAAAAAGAAAAAAAAAAACTCTTATTAAATAAATAAATAAATAAATAAGCTAAATGGAGAAATATCCTATGTTATGGGGTAGAATCAATATTGTCTATGTTAGTTCTTTCCAACTTGATCTATAAATTTTTTGCAATCTCAATGAAAACTAGTGAGTTCTTTTGTAAATACAGACAATCTTAGAAGACTGATACTTACCAACTTTAAGACTTATTTTAAAACTAAGTAATCAAGACAATATGGTAGTGGTAAAAGCACAGAAAAATAGATCAATGAAACAGAATAGAGAGCCCCAGAATACATTTACTCAAATATTGTCAACCAAGATTTACAAAGAAGCAACAGCAATATAATAGAGAAAGGATACCCTTTTTAGTGATGGCAATTGAACAATTGGATATCCATATGCAAAGGGGACAAAAAAGAATCTAGATCTTATACACTTAACCAAAAATAACTCAAAATGTTTATTAAACCTAAACATAGTATGAAAAACTACAAATTCCTAGAACCTGAGAAGGAGAAATTCTAGGTGGCTTTGAGCTTGGTGATGACTTTTTAGATACAATACCAAAACACAATCATGAAAGAAATAATTAATAAGCTGTACTTCATTAAAATTAAAAACTTTTGTTTTGTGAAGTTTAATGCCAAGACAATGAGAAATGAGACTGAGAGAAAATATTTGCAAAAGATGCATCTGATACAGGACCATTATCCAAAATATACAAAGAAATCTTAAAACTTTATAATAAGAAAAAGAACAATCTTATTTAAAGATGAGCAAAAGTCTGAAAAGACATTTCACAAAGGTGACAGATAGATGGGAATAAGAATATGAAAAAGATCAATATCTTATACCATAAGGAAGTTACAAGTTCAAACAACAATCTGATACCCCTATACACCTATTAGAATGGTACAGATCCAAAACACTGACAACACCAAATGCTGGTAAAGATGTGTAACAATAGCAACTATTAGAAATTGCTGATAGGAATTCAAAATGATTCAGCCACTTTGGAAGGTACTTTGGCAATTACAAAATAAACTCCAGGCACCTGGGTGGCTCAGTTAGTTAAGTGTCTGCTTTCAGCTCAGGTCATGATCCTGGGGTCCTGGGATTGGGTCCCACATCAGGCTCCCTGCTCAGAAGAGAGACTGCTTCTCCCTCTCCGTCTGCCACTTTCCCCTCTCTCTCTTTGCTTCTGCTTTCTCTCTCTTCCTCTCTCTCAGATCAATAAAAACCTATAAATAAATAAATAAATAGACTCTTCCCATAACATCCAGCAATCTATCTCCATGGTATGTACTTAAAGAAGTTGAAAATTTATGTTACAAACAAAAACACAAAACTCTGCACACAAATGTTTATAGCAGATTTATCCATAATTGTCAAAACTGGGAAGTAACTAAGATGTCTTTTAGTCAGGGAATAGATATATAAAGTGTGTTTCATCCATTCAGTGGAATGGCATCCTATGTTATAACTAAATGAGTTATCATGACATGGAAATATCCAGAGAAATATATTTTTTCAAGATTTTATTTATTTATTTGACAGAGATCACAAGTAGGCAGAGAAGCAGAGGAGGAAGCAGGCTCCACGCTGAGCAGAGAGCCCGAACAGGGACTAGATCCCAGGACCCTGAGGTCATGACCTGAGCGGAAGGCAGAGGCTTAACCCACTGAACCACCCAGGAGCTCCAATCCAGAGAAATCTTAAATGCTTATTACTAAGTGAAATAAGTCAACCTGAAAAACTACATACTACATGATTCCAGCTGTATGGTATTCTGGAAAAAGTCAACAGTATGGTGACAGTAAAACAATCAGTGATTATCAGTGGTAAAGTAAGAGAAATGAATAGGTGGAGCAGAGAAAAATTTTAAGCAATGAAAGTACTCTGTATGATACTATAATGCTGGATACATATTGACACAGTTGTCAAAATCCATAGAAAGTACCTCATCAAGAGTTAACTCACTGCATACTATGGACTTGGGTGATAATGATGTATCAATTTGGTTTGTATCAATTTGGTTTCATCAATTGAAACAAATGTATCATCACTATAGCTTGGATTAAAAATATGAGAAATATTGAAGTGCAAATGTGGAGGCAGGAGACATATGGAAACAGTGGATACTTTCTATTCATTTGCTCAACCTAACCTTGTTCTAAAAATAAGGTTAATTTAAAAAAAAACAAGCAATTTTTTAAATATAGGTAAAAATGTAAGTACTTGTAGGTATTTATTAGGATTATTGGTTAATGTGCTTAACGGATATTAGTGGAAAAAGTTCATTAACAATAATTCTAGGTATAATTATAATTATATTTATTATATTTATTAATTATATAATTATAATTATAATTCTATAATTCTATTATAACAAAAAAGAAGGTACCACATGCTTTCTATACAGTTTTCCAGTTTTTTTAGAATTATATTTTGGAAAACAATGGAAGATTAGGTGGTTCTCATATATATATATATATATATATAATAAAATATATATTATATTAGAAATATATAATTATATCATACTAATTATGATATTATATTATAATTATAATCTAATAATATTAGAAAAATAATATATTATAATATATATTATATTTTTGGAAAAAATTGGAAGATTAGGTGGTTCTCATATATATATAATATAATATTATAGAATATAAAATTAATATATAGAATATTTATTATATATAATATACAATAAATAATACAGTATATAACATAATACTATATTATATTTATTGATATAATATAATATAATATATATCATTTTATTACATTATATTATAATTAAAATAATAATATATTAATTATGTTTTTATTTTTCTGTAATTATATATAATTTATATATATTTAATATATATTATAGTTAATATGTTTAATATATAATATATATAATAATATATAATATATTAATTATGTATGATTAATTAATTGATGTATATATGACATGCATTATATTACTTATTTAATTTAATGCATAATATCTATAATTTATAATTTCTATATTATATTATCAATATATAATACAATGTATTATATTATAATCATAATTATAGAAATAAGAAATATATATGATATATTATATATAATATATAATATATGATATATGTAATATATTTTTGGAAAAAAATGGAAGATTAGGTGGTTCTCATAGATATATAATATAATAAAATATAATTGTTATATTATTATATTAATATATATTATATTATGTGTAATATAATATATAATATCACAAAATATATAATACATAATATAATATTTATTATGATACATAATATACACATGATACATAATATTATACATGGACATATTATACATATTATTATTTTATACATAATGCTATATATTATATATAATATATTATACATAATATGTATTATTATTATACATAATATAATATATATACATAATATACATTAATACAATCCAGAAATACATTACATAAAATACATTAATATAATATATATATTCATAATATAATTAATATACATAATATTATACATAACATTATATATATTAATATATATAATATACATAATATATTATACATATATAATATACATATATAATATTATATTATTATACATAATATAATATATGTTAATTATACATAATATATTATACATAATATACATAATATAATATATATCATACATACATTAGTACTATACATATTATACATAATATAATATTCATAATATAATATATATTAATTAATATAATAATATAACATTATATTATATTATAATATATTATATTATATATGAGAACCACCTAATAGATTATATATAATATATAATAGATAATATTATTCATATAATATCATGTTATATTATAAATTATATCATTATAATTATTATAATTATGAATTAATATTATATTAATATAATATTATTGATATAATAATATAATAATTATATTATATATAATATAATATAATATATGATAATATATATAATATATAATCTATTAGGTGGTTTTCACATATATAATACATTATAATATAATAATTATAATATTATATTATATGTGATATTATATATTCTATATTGTAACATACATTATAATTGATAATTAATAATTAATATATTATTATATATTATATAATCTATGAGGTGGTTCTCATATATAATTAATATAATATAATATATTAAAATTAGTATATTATTATATTAATAATAATATAATATAATATAATAATATTAATTAATAATATGATTTTATTAATTAATAATATATAACATAATATATTATATTATATTTAATATGTAATTATATTATACATAATATAATATATATTCATTAATATAATAATAGAATTATTATATTATATTATATATACGAGAACCACCTAATCTTCCATTGTTTTCCAAAAATATAATATATATAATATATTATATTTTCTAATAGCTATATAAATTAGATATTGATATGTATGGAAAGTTCTTTTCTGTCCTTACCCTAGAGACCATAATATTCTCACAGTTCTGATCAAGTTCTCTTTCAAGGAAGTAATCTCAGAATATTTGATTGCTTGATATTGTCAACATGCCACTTGAAACCAGATGACTTTGTAGATCACTTTTCTTTGAGTAAAGTGAATATTGTCTAAACAGCAATTTCACCAATCTGAAGAAATATAAATTTAAATTATCTTAGATATATTTTCACTATTTCATTTTTCCTGTCTCAAAATCAAAAGAAGGGTAAGGTAGTATGGTGAATGACAATTTTTTTTTTAAATACTACCAGTTGGGGCGCCTGGGTGAGTCAGTGGGTTAAAGCCTCTGCCTTCGGCTCAGGTGATGACCCCAAGGTCCTGAGATCAAGCCTCACATTGGGCTCTCTGCTCAGCGGAGAGCCTGCTTCCTCCTCTATCTCTCTGCCTGCTTCTTTGCCTACTTGTGGTCTCTGTCTGTCAAATAATAAATAAAATCTTAAACAAATAAAAAAAATACTACCAATTGTTGCGGATAAGTTAGGAAAAATTATTTTGTATATTCAGAATAGAACATTATTCTTTTTAATGTTTTATGTTTGGTTAACAAGTGCAAGCTGAAGAATGTGTCATATTAGCACTTGTTACAGTCTTTTCTAAAAATTATGTAAATGTCATACCCTTCTAATCAATGTGTTAAGGCAATAAAAATATATAATTGAGAAAGGCCAAAGATTTCTTCACCCCTAAATATTATTGGGTTCTATTGCCCAGGAAATATAATGGCCTTTTCACTCACCAAATTCCTAAAAATGATCAGTTAGGTAAGAATATTTGATAAAAATGTATGTATGCCAGAAAAAGCATCTCAAAAAATCATAAAAGGCATAAATTATAACAGGCATAAGTCAATCTAGGTAAAAATATAAAATTTAATTGCAAAGCAGAAGGTACATATTTGGTTTGGGTATCTAAGTGTATTCCAGAATATATTCAATTTAGTCTGGGATGACCTATTTTAGTATAAGATCTTTGATTTACACTTTAAAGCTACACAACAGTAGCATTAACATAAAATAAACTATAAAAACCCCCCACCAGAATGTGCCAAGTATTATTTAAAAATTAAATAAAGTAAATAAATATAAGGTGGAAATAAGCATTTTGTGTAATCTACATAGATTTCATAGTAGCTTCTCAGAGAAAAAGTTATTTAGCCTAATATTTATTGTGAAATGTATAAGAAAAAATTAAATATTCATATGTTTAATAGAGCCCAAGAATGGTAAAAGCTCTAAGGAACTGGGCAATTATCTTGGAAATCAGCTTGATCTTAGTTATGACAAGAGTCTGAAGTACCTTCATTCTGCTTATAAAATGTCATGCAGTGTACTAAATTCTTAAAGTAGTTTAGAAAACAAGAACCCAGGATCAGGTTAAAAAAAAAAATTAAATCTTCACATTCCCAAGTCATGGGAAAGTAATTTAAGTTGAGTCTCCTGGACTTTTTTTTTTTTTTTCAATCTTATTTTCTTCATTTATAAAATGGATAGAATATTCTTACCTAAGGATCTCATGATGGAGGAGTGGTGGACGATGGAATACAGTAAATAATAAATAAAGTATTCCCTGTCATCTTTTTAGCACAGTGACTGGCAAATAGTAAGTGTCTAATAAATATCTTTTTATTTGGAAAACAATTTCTTACTTAAAGTGTATTCTACAAAATTCTTTAGAAGAGGTATATATGTAAAAGAGAATAGTATTGAATGAAACTTGAGGCATCATGAAGCAACAGAAACCAAAATGAGGTTTCCTAACTCTCAATACCTACCTCCCTGAGGTTTCCAGTGTGAGATAAAATCTAGACTCAAAAGGAATTTCAAACAGACCTTCCAATGAGAATGGATCTATCAGTTTTATGCCATTTTTGAATCCATCACATTAGAAACAAAAACTAAAATAGAATTTTGAAATGATTATAAGTGTTTCATATTTACTAGCCTATTTAATTTCTAACTTCTCATCATCTGCAATATAAAACTAAGGTGTTAAATAATAGATATTCCTATCAATTATCAGCTACAAGAGTGGTACAAAGACTTCTTTATTTTTAATCTCAGCTCTATTGAATGATGCTGATTTACCTTTTACAGTATCTTGCTTTGATTTAAGATGGAATTTAAAAGATATATTACCCTTTATTTATTTTTCAGTTGCCATTGTTCAGTTTCCCCTAAATTAGATTGCTATTTAATTATTTTTTGTTTTTATTGAAATTCCATACATTAATTTACATACAGTATGACATTAGTTTCAAGTGCAATATACTGATTCAATTATTTCATACATCACTGGGGAATCATCATGACAAGTGGACTCCTTAATCCCCATCACCTTTTTTACCTATCCCCCCACCATTTCCATTCCAGTAAATACCAATATATATATATATTTATTTTAAGATTTTATTTATTTATTTATTTATTTATTTATTTATTTGACAGACAGAGATCACAAGTAGGCAGAGAGGCAGGCAGAGAGAGAGAAGGGGGGGAAGCAGGCTCCCTGCCAACAGAGAGCCGGATATGGGGCTTGATCCCATGACCCTGAGATCATGACCAGAGCCAGAGGCAGAGGCCTTAATCCACTGAGCCACTGAGGTGCCCCTCAATATGTTTTTTTAAAAATATTATTTATTTTTATTTATATGTCAGAGAGAGAACAGAAGCATGGAGATCTACAGGCAGAACAGGCAGAGCAGGCAGAAGCAGCCGGCTCCCTGCTGAGCAAGGACCCCCCCCAACCCCCACCCCACAATGTGGGACTACATCCCAAAACCCTGGGATCACAACCTGAGCTGAAGGCAGATACTTAATCGATAGAGCCACCCAGGTGTCCCATCCATCAGTATGTTCTGTATAGTTAAGAGTCTGTTTCTTGGTTTGCCTCTCTCCTTCATCCCACCCCCATTTTGTTCATTTGTTTTGTTTCTTAAATTCCACAAATGAGTGAAATTGTGTGACAATTGTCTTTCTCTAGTGGTCTTATTTTGGTTAGCATAAACCTCTCTAGCTCTATTCAGGTCATTACAAACAGCAAGATTTCATTCTTCCTTTTTATGGCTGAGTAATAGTCCATTGTATACATATACTATATATTCTTTATACATTCATCAGTTGATGGACACTTGAGCTGTTTCCATAATTTGGCTATTGCATATAATGCTGCTACAAACATTAGGGGATGTGCATCTCTTTAAATTAGTATTTTTGTTTTGGGGGTGTAAATACCTAGTGTGTAGTTGCTGGATCAGAGGTTGTTCTATTTATAACTCTTTGAAGAAAGTCCATACTGTTTTCCACAGTGGCTGCACCAGTTTGCATTCCCACCAACAGTGAAAGAGGGTTCTCCTTTTTCCACATCCTTGCCAACACATGTTTCTTGTTTGTTTGTTTGTTTGTTATTATTATTATTATTATTTTTAATTTTAGCCATTCTGACAGGTATAAAGAGATAGCTCAGAGTAATTTGATTTGTATCTTCCTAATGACGAGTGATGTTGAGTATCTTTTCTTGTGTGTATTGGCCATCTGGATGTCTTCTTTGGAGAAATGTCTATTTGTGTCTTCTGCCCATTTTTAATTGGTTTATTCATTTTTTGTGTGTTGTTTTATATGTTCCTTATATATTTTGGATACAAACCATTAATCAGATATGCCATTTGCAAATATCTTCTTTGATCCCAAAGGTTGCCGTTCAGTTTTGTTGATTGTTTTCTTTACAGTGAAGAAGCCTATATTTTGATGAAATCTCAGTAGTTTATTTCTGCTTCCTTTTCCTTTGCCTCAGGAGATATATCTAGAAAGAAGCTTCTATAGCCAATATCAAAGAGGTTACTACCAGTGTTCTCTTCTAAGGTTTTTAAGGCTTCAAGCTTCACATATAGGTCTTTAATCCATTTTGAATTTATTTTTGTGTTTGGTGTAAGAAGGTGGTCCAGTTTCATTCTTTTGCATGTTGCTGTCCTGTTTTCTCAACACCATTTGTTGGAGCGACTCTCTTTTTCCCATTAATATTCTTTCTTGCTTCATCAAAAATTAATTGACCATACAGTTGTGGGTTTATATCTTGGTTTTCATTCAGTTCCATTGACCTATGTGTCTATTTCTGTGCCACTACCATACTCTTTTGATCACTACTGCTTTCTTCCTTTTTTTTTTTTTTAAAGATTTTTATTTATTTATTTGACAGACAGAGATCACAAGTAGGGAGAGAGGAAGGGAAGCAGGCTCCCTGCTGAACAGAGAGCCCAATGCAGGGCTCGATCTCAGGACCCTGAGCCAAAGGCAGAGGCTTTAACCCACTGAGCCACTCAGGCGCCCCTGATCACTACTGCTTTCTAAAATAACTTAGAATCTGGATTTGTAATGCCTCCAGCCCTGCTTTTCTTTTGTTTTCTTTTTTTCTTTTCTTTTTTAAGGTTTCATTTATTTATTTGACAGAGAGATAGAGAGAGAGAGCAAGTAGAAGGAGAAGTCTCCCCATGGAGCAGGGAGCCTGATAGGGGCTTGATCCCAGGACTCTTGTATCATGACCTGAGCTGAAGTTTTAACTGACTGAGCCACTCAGGTGCTCCTAGCCCTGCTTTTCTTTTTCAAGTTTGCTTTAGCTATTAGAGGTCTTTGTGGTTCTATACAGTTTTAGGATTATTTCTTCTAGCTCTATGAAAAATGCTGGTGGTATTTTGAATATGATTGCATTAAACGTGTAGATTGCTTCGGGTAATATAGACACTTTAACAATATTTGTTCTTGCAGTCCATGAGCATGAAATATCTTTCATTTTCTTTGTGTCATCTTCAGGTTCTTTCATCAATATTCCATGATTTGGGGACTAGATCACTTCTTTGGTTATGTCTATTCCTAGGTATATTATAGCTTTGGGTACAATTGTAAATGGGATTGACTCCTTAAATTCCCTTTCTATTGCTTCATTATTGGTGTATAGAAATGCAATAGATTTCTGTACATTGATTTTGTATCCTGCAACTTGTGGGGTTCAGTTTGCTATAATTTTATTGAGAATTTTTGCACCCATGTTCATCAGAGATATTGGCCTGTAGTTTTCTTTTTTCATGTATTCTTTATCTGGTTTTGATATCAGGGTAATACTGACCTCATAGAATGAATTTAGAAGTTTTCCTTCTTTTTCTCCTCCTCCTCATCATCATCCTCATCCTCCTCCTCCTCCTCCTGCTCCTCCTCCTCCTCCTCCTCCTTCTTCTTCTCCTTTTTTTTTTTTTTTAAATACTTCGAGAATAGGTATTAACTCTTCTTTAAATGTTTGGTAGAATTTACCTATGAAGCCATCTGGTCCTGCAGTTTTATTTTGGGGAGTTTCTGATTACCAATTCCATTTCTTTGCTGAGGATCAGTGTTTTCAAGTTTTCTATTTCTTCCTGTTTCAGTTTTTATAATTTATGTTTCTAGGAATTTGTCCATTTCTTCTAGGTTATCCAAGTTGTTGGTATGTAGTTTTGCATTATATTCTCTTATAACAGTTTGTATTTCGGTGGCATATGTAGTGATTCCTCCTCTCTGATTTGTGATTTTTTTTCTTTTACATCTTTTCTCTTTTCTTTCTGTTCAGCTTGGCTAGAGGTTTACCGACTTTATCGATTTTCTCAAAGAAGCATTGATTTGTTTCATTGATATGTTCTACTGTTTTTGTTTGTTTTGTTTGTTTCTGTATCATATATTTCTTTTCTTTATTATTTATTTCCTTCAGCTGGCTTCATTGTACTTTTTATAGCCCTTTTTGGTGTAAGGTTTTATAGTGTACTTGAGTTTTTTCTTGCTGCTCGAGTAGGCTTATATTGCTATATACTTGCCTCTTAGCACCACTTTTGCTGTATCTGAAAGGTTTTGGACCATTGCAGTTTGATTTTCATTTGTATTCATGTGCTTTTTGATTTTTCCTTTACTTTCTTGGTTGATCTATTCATTGTTTAGTAACATTTTGTTTAACTTCCATGCATTTGTGGTCTTTCCACATTTTTTATTATAGTTGACTTCTAGTTTCATAGTGTTCTGTTCAGAAAAGACACATGATATGATCTCAATCTTTTTGTACTTGTTGAGGCCTGATATGTGACCTAAAATGTGATCAGGTGGCGTCCGTCCCATGGGCACTTGAAAAGAATGCGTATCCTGCTGCTTTAGAATGAAATGTTCTGAATGCATCTGTCAAGTCCATCCAGTCCAGTGTGTCATTCACAGTCATTGTTTCCTTGTGGATGCTCTGTTTACATGATCAGTTCACTGATGAAAGTAGTGTGTTCAAGTGCCCTATGATTACTGTATTACTGTTGATGAGTTCCTTTATGTTTTTTATTAGCTTTTTTTATGTACTTGAGTTCTCCCCTGTTGGCTGCATATTTACAATTGTTAGATCTTCCTGTTGGATTATCCCTATTGTGATTATATAATGCCCTTCTTTATTGCTTGTTATAGTATTTAAAAGTCTAGTTTGTCCAATACAGATATTGCTACCGCAGCTTTCTTTTGCTATTCATTTACATGGTAAATATTTTTCCATCCCCTCGTTTTAAATCTGCAGGTGTCTTTAGTTATAAAATGAGTCTCTTGCAGAGGCTCCTGGATGGCTCAGTTGGTTAAGTGTCTGACTCCTGATTTCAGCTCTGGTCATGATCTCAAAGTACTGAGACAGCACTGCGGCAGGCTCAGCTCTCAGTGGAGAGTTTGCTTAAGATTTTCTTTCTTGCCATCTGCCTTTTCCCACTGCATGCTCTCTCTCTATCTCCCATTTATTTCTCCCTCTCTCTCTCTCACACACAGACACACATAAATGAATAAATAAATAAACAAATAAATCTTTAGAAAGTCATAAAATAAAATGAGTCTCTGGTAGGCAACATATAGATTGGCCTTCGATTTTTTTCATCCATTCTGACACCCTATATTTTTTAAATCAAAACATTTATTCCATTTATATTCAAAGCAATTATTATAGATCTGTGTTTTGTGCCATTTTTTGACTTGGTTTGTCATTGTTTTTGGAGTTTTTGTCTCATCCATTCTTGTCTTTATCACTTTTGGTCTCTTCTTTGCACTCGATGCACTCAATGCACTCTTTAATATTTCTCACAGGTCTGGTTTAGTGGTCACAAACTCCTTTATTTTTTTATTTTTTTTGTCTGGGAAACACTTTACCTCTCCATCTATTCTTAATGATAGCTTTGCTGGGTAGAGTATTTTTGGCTGTAGATTTTTCCCATTCAGAACTTTGAATATATCATACACTCCCTCTGGCTTGCCAAGTTTCTGTTGAGATATCTCCAAATAGCTTTATAGGTCTTCCTTTGTACATTAAGGGTTTCTTTTGTTTTACTGCTTTCAGGATTTTTTTTTCCTTTATCACTATAGTCTGAAAATTTGGTTATATTATATTATATTATTATATTATTTGTTTTGGCCTGCTTTTGTTACTTTTTGTTGTGGGAGTTCTCTTGCCTCCTGGATCTGGATATGTGTGTTTTTTAACCCAAATTAGGGAAGTTTGCTACTATTATTTCCTCAAATAAATTTTCTGTTACTTTTCTCTTTCTTCTTCTTCTGGGACTCCTATAATATAAATGTTATTGTTTGATTGTGTCATTGAGTTCCCTATGTTTACTCTTTTGTTCCATAATTCTTCCTTTGCTTTTTTGTTCGGCTTCATTATTTTCCATTTTCTTGTCTTCTAGGTCACTAAATCATTCCTCTGCTTCTTCCAGCCTGGTATTCATTGCATAAGGCCTCTTTCCAATCTCTTTGATATCATTCTTCATCTTCAGTTGATTCTTTTTTAACTCTTTAGTCTCTGTGGTAAGGGTCTTCCTGATGTCTTCTATTCATTTCTCAAGCCCAGTGAGTATCCTCATGATTGTTGTCATATATTCTCCATCAGACATAGTCCTTATATCAGTTGCTTAGATCTTGGACAGGACTTATCTTGTTCTTTCATCTGGGAAGAATTTATCCATCTTTAGCATTTTGTCTAAGCCCCTGCCTTCTTCTCTGTGTTAGAAAAGCCAGTATGTCTCTCATTCCTGAAAGCAGTAGCATTATGAAGAAGAGGTAATATAGTTTCTAGGACCTGACATTGTAGGGAATGTCTCTAGTGTGTGTTGCATATGTTCAGCTGTTGTGTTTTGTTTTCTCTATCTTTAGGCTATTCATCTCCAGAGGTTCTTTGTTTGCAGTGGGTAGTGTTTGGTCCTTGACATGTGGCTTTTTTTTTTTTTTTTTTAAACTAGGTGTCTTTGATCTGCTTGTGAAATGAGACCTGACACCAGCTCCACTAGAACTGAGGCCCTTTAGGACTCTCTGGTCAGGAGTTGCAGAGTGTGCAGAGTGGGTTATTCTGGTATTCTGGAGGAGAGATCTCCTATACTGGGACTGAGGCAAACTTGACTGAGAGAGTTAGTCTCACCAGAATACAGGGGAGTGCAGCTTAATGTATCTAAATTAGTCAGCCAGCAGGTGACTGTTTTTGTTTGTTTGTTTGTTTTATTTTTGTTTTGTTTTATTTTCATCTGTGAAGGGAAAATGGCACTAGGCAGCTCCTTTGTTACTAGAGATAAATCTCTGTTAAGACTGCCTCTTAGGGAAGTACTCTGAGAGGAGCAAAGAATCTCTCCACTGTGTGCCCCAGACCTTCTCAAATTACTATTTACTTATTATCTGCCCCCAAGTTGTTTGCCTGCCTTCTTTCTAGGAGCAGCACAGTGCACTCTTGGTTCTATCAGAGCCAAGCCTACTTACCTTTTAATCTGCAGACTTTAAGCCTTGCTGGTTAAAACAAACAAGCAAACAAACAAACAAAAACTTATGAAATTTAGCCCCTGTCATTTACCAAGCCAATGAATTTGGAGAAAGGTTCTCCTATTTTTTTTTTTTTAGATTTATTTACTTATTGTACAGAGAGAGAGAGAGAGAATATGTGCAGAGGGAGGGTCAGAGGAAAGGGAGAGGGAATCTCAGATAGAATCCTTGCTGACTGAGGAACCCCATGTGGGGCTTGATCTCACCACCCTGAGATCATGACCTGGGGTACTTAAGATGATTTAATAGTGATATAGTAGTGTTTGTGGGATGAAACAAGCCTCCTTCTCTGCCACCATCTTCCCTCTGCCCTTGTTCTTTTTCTAATTAGTTCTTGGTTCCCATTCAGATGTCATGGAGCTGTCACTCACACAGCCAGAACCAAAGATTGGTGGTTAGTTCCTATTCTGGTCCTGTTTCAGTAAGAACAATGATTTTCTGATATTTCAGATGAAAAAGAAGTCGATGTGTCCCTGAGCACAATGTAATTGGCTCACTGGGTAAGTATGGTAATGGTAGAGACTTCTCCCACTTATTTTTATATGACTAAAGCCTTTTAACTGGGCCTTATCTAAAGCAGAAGCTCCTCTATACTCTGAAGCTTCACTTTCTAACATGATATGGACCAGATCATCAATCTGGTTGTTAAATTACAAGGCATTAAGTCTCATGGTAAAGCAGATTTTATTCTTGTTATTTAAGAAATGCTTAATTATCTAACACTATTTTTGCCCCCCAAAATTACTTCTTGACTTCTTCCTAAGAATTGCCCTCTAATCTAAAAGTTATGAAGCTTTTGGGTTCAGTTCTTCCCCACACAGGTGCTGCATATCATGTTGAGAGATGACATTTTAAAGGACTGAATCTTTTCATTTCTTTATTCATCAAAGCTGTGTCAAAATGTACATGGAATAATATAGTTTTTTTTTAAGTAAAATCATGACTTTCATGCTAATCTAAAATGAACACAGATGAAGACTTTATTTAACTTATTAATTCAGGGGGGGAACCAGCAAGATGTTTAAAACCATTTCAAATGAGAATCCTAAGAGCAGACATATATAGGAAATCAAAAATGCTGAAATGAATTTAATAGAAAATACCTTCTTACAGGTGAAATAGTTTTCATCTCCATCTGACAAAATTAATTTGCATCACTATAGACAATAATTTAATTTGCATAACCAGTTTTCTAGAATTTGAACAGTTGCAAAATAGCAGCAAGACAATGAGAAGTAGAGAGCTCTACAAAATCAGATAAGGAAGTGTACACTAAACAATACCTAGCATTCCATTTCTTCCATTAAATCTTTCATAATTTGTTCTAAAACAATTTAGAGGCAGAGTAATGTGAAAAATTAAAGGACATTGTACTGACTATAGTGAATTGTTCCCATTATTCACATGATATATATAGGCAAAAGAGCAGAAATGCAGCTAACATTGAGTACCCACAGTGTAAAGGTCTTTGCTAATCAGTGTGCATATAATATTGCATTTAATTTTTTTTTAACTTTAAAGGAAGCACTCTTTTTTTTTTTTTAAAGATTTTATTTATTTTTTTGACAGGCAGAGATCGCAAGTAGGCAGAGAGGCAGGCAGAGAGAGGGGGGAAACTGGCTCAATGCTGAGCAGAGAGCCTGATGTGGGGCTCGATCTCAGGAGCCTGGGATCATGACCTGAGCTGAAGGCAGAGGCTTTAACCCACTGAGCCACCCAGGTGCCCTCTTTATTTTTTTTTTTTATTGGAGTATATTTCATATACAATGTTAGATTAGTTGCAGGTATACTACATAGTATATTTAATTTTGCTAAAAACAATTGAGTTAAGCAATTTTTGTGGGTTAACTATGTTATCCTACACTGCCACACACATAATAAAGTTGTGTAGAACTTCCTATACCAGACACCTGTAAATGTTATCTTATTTGGAAATAGAGTTTTTGCAGATGTAATTAAGATATGAGTTAATATGAGGTCACATGAAATAGAGTAGGTCCTTAATCCAATATGGCTCTTGTCCTTATGAAAAAAAGGAGTGACAGAGACAGACACACCATATATGACAGAGATAAGCATAATAAATATGTGCACATAAGGCAAAGAACTCTGAGGACTGCTAATAACAGTAAAAACTAAGAAAATAGATTGGAACAGATTATCCCCTAAAGCTTTCAGAAAGAGCATAGCCTTGCTTAGATGTATTTCAGTCTTCTAACTTCCAGAACATTAAGAGAATAAATTTCTGTTTATTTAAACCACCCATCATGTCATAATTGTTTCGGCAACCCTAGAAAAGGAATATGGTATTTTTATAACTTTTTACAATTTAAGATAATAGTATAAAAAGAGTGAAGTAATTTAGTAAATATCAGACAGATTCTAAGTATCAGAATGAAAACCTGCCCCAAGTACATTTGATCCAAATCTTGCTTTTTGTTCACTATATATTTTTGGTCAACAAATTTTTGAGTGCTAATTAGTTGTCTTAATTTTCATTGCATATTAAAATGATCAGTTTCTTATCTATTACTAAATAATGGTCATTAATAAAACTTCCTCAAACTGGTTCCTTTTCTGATTACTTGAGTAAATAAAACAGGTGATAACTGTATTTATTATAACAAATCTATTACTGTTTTTCTTTTCTTTTTTTTCTTTGTACAATACAAAAAAATCTACTTAAAATAGTCTAAGAAAAATGTTTTCAAATATAATTTGAAAACAACAAAAAATGGGGGAGCCTGGGTGGGTCAGTCAAATGTCTGGCTTCAGGTTAGGTCATGATGCCCGGGCTCCTGGGGCCAGGCTTCGCGTGGGGCTCCTTGCTCAGCAGACAACCTGGTTCTCCCTCTCCCTCTGCTTGCTGTTCCTCTTGCTTGTGTGCGCTCTCTCTCTCTCTCTCTCGATCCCTTTCTCTCTCAAGTAAATAAATAAAAATCTTAAAAAATAAAGAAAGAACAAAAAATGGCAGAATCTATATGAGTGTCTATTTTCTTCACTACTTTCTTATCTGTCATAGGCATTATTTTTGAGTTTATCTAATTATAACTGCCGTGCAAACAGTGCAAGATGATAAGTAATTTTTTAAATTGTCAGAAAGATGTTCAAATATACACATTTCTCCTTGATCTTAAAGAATAAATTTTATTCCCACCTATGAAGCCAGGCAAGAAAATATGGATATTTCAGCACAATACAACATCCTATTGTATACTATTCTTCTGGAAAGAACTGAAACTTATCTAGACATTGAATTCAGAGAGCTACAAAAATCTTTATTGATAGAAAAACTGAATATAAACATACTAGATTTTTTAGTCATATTATTGAGCATTAATTCATTTAGAATAGAGATAAGGAGCCACTCAGCCCCACACCTTTAAACTTGTTGTGAATAGCAAAGAAACGAGGACATATGCATGTGCAGGAACCCCCCACATTTTTCATATATCCACTAGTATATCTTACTAAGGTACATTATCCCTGCTTTTCAGTGTGTCAATGGTAAAACTTTAATACTAGGTTAGTGCTGGGTTCAAAAGCTGTATGTAAAAAGTTCATACCAGTTAGACCCCCAAATCAACAAATTTTATATAAAAGTTTGTACTGAGACAAGAAGAATGGAGACTAGAGGATTTTATTTTTGTTTTTGCTTTTGTTTCTCTTTTTCTCTCTCTCTCTCTCTTTTTTTTTTTTTTTTTGTTTCTGTTTGCTTCATTTTGTTTTTGGAAGAAAGGAGACAAAAATAGTGTTTCACATTAATAGAAATAATTCATTCAAAAGGAAAATAATGAGGATGTATGAGAAAGAAGATTGAATTCTTTGAGTAGAAGAGAGTGGATTTGTTCTCATGAACAATGGAAAGAGAATTTTAGATTTGGGATTCAAAAATGGTCATAGAGTGACACTAAATTAGAAAAAAAAGAGTATGTATGTATGTATGTATGTATGTTGGGAATAAAACTATATTTAAGTAGTTATAGTCAATATGACTAGATTCACCCAATTGCAGTATGAAAACTTTACCCTTTGAATTAAGTAATATTATTCAGTATTAAAATCCACTGATATCTATATATCAAAAAGAAATTGTTTCTCTTCTTCCCTATGATCAAGCTAAGTGATCATTCCATCTGATAAATCTAACATTCCCCTAGGTCTCATGTGGTCCATAATTTCAATTATGTATAGCCATTTGTATTGAAGACCAAAAATCAGAAAAAAAAATCAGAAAAGTCCCTTTCTTTTTAGTGAAACATGATCCCCTTTAGCTACTTAAAAATAAAAACAAAACAAACAAGCAAAAAACAAACAAACAAAAAAACTGACAACATGTCATTTTTGTATCATTGGCAATCAAACCATTAAAGTATGAACTCCTGTTTTATTCCTAGCAACAGTAGAGTGTGCCTCCAGGCATTTGAGGGAGAAGACCCCCACCATAGTTTTATATTTAAGTACTATAGACCTATACATTTAAATGCTTTTGGTCCACATGTTATGTAACTATGTGCTATATATTTTATGTTGACAAGTAGCTCATAACTCTTAACATGTACATACATAGCTATATTCTTCAGAGCATATCTGTAATGCTAGGATATTAGATTCCAATCATCAGATGAGCCCAGAGCCAGCCATCATCCATTATATTTGATTTAGCCTCAAAAGCAAGGTAATCTGTCTTTAAATACCAGGGCCTATTCAGAAATACCAAGATAATGGCCTTTCTTTACAGTATATACATTACCTTGATATAATCAGTCTCCCTTTATTGATCTTAGAATCTTAGAGCTGTCAATTTCTTTCATACAATTTGTGATTATAGACCAGGTTCCCAGATCACAGCCGCCCTCCCCTATCCCTCCTCAAAGAAACAAACAGGACAAAACAGGATTCCAGTATTGTGATAGCAAACTAAGGTAATTTCACTATAGTCACTCAGAGCACATTATACATTTGTGTCAATCAGATTTCAATCCCTTAGTCATGGAGTTCTTTTGAAAGCATATCTAGAAGTCCCAGAGTAATTCATTATCTACCATAAATCCATCTTTCCCACTATAATATGTCATGAAATGAGTTTGTTGTATCTTGATCTGGATGCTTATATAATGTCTGTGATAAGGCTGATGTACCATTTCTAGGACCTCTGAGGACTGAGTTATAGGTTCAGTTACCTGTGAAAAGCCTGTATGAAGCTCTTGAAAAGTGACTTCCTAGAACTGTCATGACATTCTCAGAGACATCATTGATTCAATGCTAATGCACATCTGCTGATTCTGCTTTGATTTTTTTTCAAAGCCTTATAGGTTTTTCTTTGGAATAGAGGATTTTAATAACCTATTTTATTCCTGGTGTGATACTCTGCTTATGTCCCACAGGACCTAATTTATAAATTGGCTTTCAATAGTTTGTAATCACAAGTTGGTGTCAGTTTCTCTCCCTATATCTCCAGTATATGTCAACAGATCTGAGTCAGGGGACAATCTGAGAGAAGGATTATAAATGATAATCAAAATAATCTTTCCTTCCACAAAATGAATCACTGTCCTAAGCCAGTGTTTGTATATTTAAAAACTTCCTTTGGGATAAAACGTTTTCCAGAACTTTTCCAAAAGTTTCTTTTCCACAAATGTCCCATGAGTCTTCCAGACATGCTCAAGGATATTTTGTTTCTCAGACAAATACCGATTTCCAAGTCAAGAGCTGTACTCATCTATAGTCATTATATGAATTTGGTTGTAATCCACACAGAGTTGGAGATTGGGATAGATAATAGAAGGATCATTAACCCTTAAGGGATTGCAGGATTGGCTAAAACCTCCCAAATCATGTCCAAGTCCTACAACTTCAAAATGTCCTTTAATTCCTGGCAAACTTATATACACACTATTTTATTTCTCCCCCATTTATTTATTACCACGTAATTTCTTATCTGTGACCTTTAAATTGAGCATTACCCAATAAAAAATTGAGAGACTTTTCATTATTTCTTGTAAACATTAACAACTCAACCCTAGACAAAACAATCTCATAAATGCTTAGTTAACGTATATACTTTTGCTAAAGAGTCAGTGGTGGGAGTTGTTGCTTAACATAATAAAATATCTTATAAAAGCCCTTTTTAAAAAAGCATTTTAGAACCTTTTTGTCTTTAAAATTTATTTCAGTATATCTCATTGAACTGACATCTGGCTATGGTTTATGTGTAATCAAATTATCTTTTACTCTTTCATGTTTTTCTATATTCTCTTTAAATTTTACCTCCTTTCACCCGACTGGCTAAGAAAGTCTAATTTGTACAACTATTACGAAGACAGATGCATTTGTGTGTGTGTGTGTGTGTGTGTGTACGCACGTGATAATTTGGCATTAGCCATCATCCAGGCTCTTTATAGCAACAGTTTTCTTAAGTATCATCTAGTGATTTATCCAAACAAAAGAGCTTTAATCTCATTCAATTTCTAGTAGTAACTCTTTTGGAGATATTTACTTAGTTCTTTATTCTCTAATATAGTTAATATTGTACATGACAGCTATATAAAATGGAATCATAAATATTGGAGTGAGGAGACCATTTATTGACACACATGCACACATACACACACATTTTTCTCACACAGGTCTTTATTTTATAAATGTTTTATTATATAGAAAGATATATGATATAGTATCTTTTCTCTCTGACAGTAAAGTATTCCAGAGGGTTGGTTATGTGGTTTCAGAGGATATTGAAAAGTGAGCTTAAGGGGAAATAGTTCATCTTGCGGTAAAAAATAAGGAACCAGTTAAAGTATCCTTTTTTAATCATTAAAAACTGGTTGCTATGGTGTCCTTTCTTCCAAAAGAAAAGGAATGCAAGAAAAGATACCAGAGAATTTGGCAGAGTCATCATTTGATTTATGCACAAGCATTGTTTTTCCTTTCTTTTAAGAACATTTTAAATGATTTTTTCAACCACTTGCAAAGATTTTTTTTTTCTGCAAGAATATTTACAATTTTAATGACATGTAGTTAAAAATTGAACTTTTATTTGTAAGAAGATGGACCCAAATTTATTCACACAAAACCCTTTTCAGAGAAGTTTTGGCTTTACCTAGCCAGGGCAGTTGTTAATGGCGTTCCATATGTATTTTTTTCTATAAAACAATTGCATTCCAAACATTTGAAAACAAGTAGGACATTAATCTTTTGTTCAACTGAGCTGTATAGCTAGCTGAAAAACAAAAATGAAAATAAAAACAAAAACAACTGGTGTTTGGTGACAGAAACTAAGAATGCAAAGGTATAAAAATAATAGGCCCATGATTTCATAAGAATAGCTCTATCTAAAAAGCCACACCCATATAAGAAATAACATTAAGCTTTTGTATAACACATCTCAGTCAACAATGAATCTTATGAATAGGATTCACATAAATTTTAAAAATACAGTAATGATGCAAAAATGTATCATTTGGATTCAAATGCATTCTTTAAAGGATAAATCTTCAAGAAAAATTATAAACCATGCATGACTTCACATATAAAGCTCACAATGGAGTGAAGCTCAAAACAGTCTCTATGTCTCCCCTTGGAATATAATTCCTGTGGATGCACTGGTGTCGTGATGGATCTCTTACTTCACAGGGACAATAAAACAAGAGTGTTGTGCATAATAAGGGGCAGGATCCGGGTTGTAGAAGGTCTGGTCACTCTGACTAGGCAGACCCTAAAACTTTACTTTTGTTCAACAGATGCTGATCTCTCCAGGTGTTTTTCAGGACATAGTTGAGTGCAAGACAGAGAACCTACTCAAGCTGAGGGAAGTAAAACAGGAGGCACATGAGTTTGAAAAGCACAAGAGGACAGTCATACAGAAGCCATAGGAGGCACACCAAGCTTCTAGAAGGAGCTGGAGCCAACTGCCCCCCATTCTCTGTTGAGCTTGAACAAATGCTCAATGTGGCCCTTTCAACCTCAAATTTAAATTCCCAGATTTCATTAGGAACCAGCTAAATTTGGGGGCCCTAAATCCAAATTTCTGAGAGAGTGAATCTGTGTGGCTCAGGTTGGATCAGAGGTCTGTCTCTGGCCTGATCAGCTGCAGAACTGGCTGTGTAGCAGAAGGAAGCAATGGGGGGAGACTTTCTGAGAGAGGAGTAGGAGGCAGAGCTGAGTGGGATAAGTATTTCTTGGAGAAGTTAGTATGAAACATTGGGATTCCCTACCAGGGTACAGAAGAAAATCCGTTTTCTTGATGGTAAGTCCTACT
Source organism: Mustela nigripes (assembly GCF_022355385.1). Lineage (NCBI taxonomy): Eukaryota > Metazoa > Chordata > Mammalia > Carnivora > Mustelidae > Mustela > Mustela nigripes. Next base: position 56,120,500 of record NC_081565.1, on the reverse strand, counting down.
GAGATGGGAGATAGAGGGTGTGGGTATTTTGATGAAGAATGCTGACTCAGAGGAACTCATTATCTATTCAGCTGTGAGCACAGTGGCCTCTTTATGAGTAGATGCACTAAGGATATGTTGATGACTTTTGGGGAAGGAAAGATAGGCACCCAACTCTACCCCAGTAGTCTGGTGCTCAGAACTTAACATCTTTCATATATTTGCATTTAACAAAACCATGTGTCTATACTGGCATACAAAAATACAGAAAACACATCCTTCAAAATACCATTGGCTTCCTCTGCAGCCCTGACAGTTCCAGCTGCCTCAAAAAACCTATTTAGGGACTCAGGCCTCAGCAAATTCAGTGCATTGTGGTGACATTTGACCTTGTTCTCCTAACCTGAGATTGCTTAAAGGAATTCCCTGACCATTTGTCCTAGGTGCACAATAGTGTTGTTTGAATGGTATTCGTGGGCTTTGAAGAGGATAACTAAATCGAGGTACCACATGCCAAGTATAGCCTGACACCAGCTGGTTATAAATCTGTTCTCATCTCTCTGAGGAAGTTCTGTTTAAAATTCATGACTTAAAATAATTCCTTGTACACTGTGCATGTGTGTGTATTCATAGACAGTTGTATGAAAAGAAAAAAAACGCAACTGTATTTATTTCTCTAATCTAAACTATATTCTTTTGAAAATAAATAAAAATTAACATACATTTTTATTCTGCAGAGGAAATCTCTAGCTTCCTTTTCTGGGATGTCATTGTACTGCTTAAACTCAGACCCAGTTCAAGGAGGGATTGGACAGGTGGTATACAGAATAAAATGTGTCATGCTTTTCCCTGCTCTGAGTCCAAGATAACTTGCTTAAGCTTGTTCAAGCAATCTTCTTTTAGCTCAGTTTTCTCCTAGGAGATTTATTGCAGCATAGACAAAATATGAAGGAAGCATCATACTGAAATAAAGTCTCTGTTAGATTTTGAGACATAGCAATGCAGCTTTCAAGTCTTCCCCAAGGAACATAACCCACAGGTGAGTAAACATTAAAATGTCTCTCACATCAGGCTACCAGGAAGCTATCTTCTTATTTTTCCGGAAAAAAAAAAAAATCACAATGACTGTTGCAGAGCATCAGGGATGATACATACACTAAGGAGTGGTGGCACATTTCTAAGTGGAAATACAGGCACTAAGAATAAGGGTACCCATGCCTAGACAAGAGCTACCTAAGCTGGAAAGAGGAACACAAATCACAGGTCCCTAGCACACTGTAACTAACTTCTTGGTGAGACTGAAATACACCATGTAGAAAAAAGAACATTGCAAGATCTTGGGGTCCTCATATAATAGGTTCAAGAGCCAGTAACAACACTTTTGGAAAAACAAATGATTTTCAAAATGTATTTTAAAAGCCCAATTTATTAAAATATGACAGAATATAAAAGAAAAACAATTTTTAATCAATAGAAATCTTGGTTTAGTTTATGATTTGCATAGAAGCCGTCAAGATATAAGTTTATATTTCATTTTTTAGTATTTGAAAATACGATATTTTTTTTTAAAGTAGACTCCCTGCCCAATGTGGCTCTTAAACTCAAACTCCCAAAATTAAGAGTTACATGCTTTACCTACAGAGGCTGCCAGGAACCTTGAAAATGCTAGAATTCTTACTTTAGAATTCAATAGAGTTCTAATAGATGTAAATATCCTTCTACTATAGGAAAATTTTAAAATCTCTCCAATTCTGAAAGATGGCTTACACTTTCTTATACTAAATATTATGACCTGGGACAAATAATTTTAAATCTATAGAATTGAATTTCCTTATCTATAAAACTAAGGTAGAGGTAAGGTTCTAAGGTTCCCTCTACCTCTAGATTTTAAACACTATTCCACAAGATATATTTCTCAAATATTAAATGAATGGTTTGAAATTCAATCCAAATGGGTTTCCAAAAGTCAGTCAGTCAATTTGACAAAATGGCACTACTAAAGATAGTGGAACTTTTGATAAATTATGGTGGTATATTTAAAAGGTCAGAGTTGGATATTTTAGACCAGTCAGTAGACAAATGATTAGATTTAAATAGTCTATTGAGATTATAATATTGGATAATATATTTCAGCTATTATTTTTATCACTTAATTGACTTTAAAACATCAATTAAGTTTAATTACTAGATTAATTTTGATCATATTGGCTATATTTGCATTGATTATAGAAGAGATTTTAATCTATAATCATCAGAAGCATCACCATCCTCACAGGTGACTTTGAAAAATACGGAATAAAAATCTCCCCTTAATGAGCATGTAGTCTGTAAGTTTTCCAATATAATTAAAATGTTTATGCTAATGAATAGACACATTTCCAAAGATAATCTGGTTCTTTCTCTTCTTTATGCTAGAATGCCAGGTTTTCTTTCATTTATCCATAAAGGTGCAAAGGGGAGCATTTTTTTAAACATGGCTTATTGATAACAATAGTTATAATTAATTAATTTCTATATTATCAGGATTGTTCTATATATAATCTTTAAGTCTGCAAGATAAGTATCTTTTATTTTATAGAATTTTTTTCTTTTATTGTCTTATGTTAGTCATCATAAAATACATCTTTGGTCTTTGATGCAGTGTTCCTATTTTATAAGAAATTATAATCAATATATCATAATATAATTGAGTTTAATATAATATGTAATAACTAGTATAACAAAGTTAATAAGTAGCAGAATTAACTTCAAAACATATATTATTCATTCCATAGGCCATCCCAGGATTAACATGCTTTAACAACTCTTCATGAAACATTTTTTTTTCTGGAAAAACAGGAAGAACATTTATTTGATCACAAGAGGTTAAAGATTTAATATCTACTTGTAAGTAATCTCAGACAAGTTTCTAAACTGTGTATTAGTTTCCTTGTTTTCCAGCTCATTTCCCAACATTATAAAGATAATGTTACATTAATATAATTAATACACATTTAATTATTAATGTAAGTAGTAATGGATGAAATACAGACAAAAGATGTCAAAATAAGAAGAATGGACACCAAGATGGCCCAAAGTTTGGGGACTTTTTGTTAGTCATTCATTTGCCTCAACACTGCATCATCTCTGATGCTGAGGACATTTGACTTACTGCAGAAGAATCTTCATCAGATTTTATGCTGTTGTGTGGCAATCATTAAAACAACTCTGACAAAAAAAAAATGTATTTTCAGGAAATGAATAAAGGCATGTTCATTTTTGCTTTCAGAATACATTTAACAGTAAACATACTATAAATGAGAACCAGAAGACATATTACAGTTAAGAACACAGGCTTTGGAATAAACAGGCATGGTTCAAACCTTAGGTATACATCTCAATGATGACATGGTATTTGATAAATTACTTAATCAGCATTTTCCTATGTGTGATTGGAGATACTACTGTAATAATTAAATTATCTAGGATATATAAATCAGCATAGTCCTTGGTTATCGTGTAGTATCATGTATCATGGTATCAAGTGGTAGTTAAAGTGCTTTTGCAATTACTGTTTTAATAATATTTGACTGTATTAAGAAAAGCCTTAGTAACTGGAAAAATAATGATCTTTTAAATTTTATCTAAACTGTCTTTTACTAAAGACATTTAAAAAACTAAAGACCTGGTTCTAAGTTGAAGAGAAAAGACTGATACCGTATTTTTCAAAATTTTTACTTATCAGAAACACTCTGCACAATCTAATGTCGATTTCTCTTTGGGAATTAACCTCATAATAAATTTTAACATCCAGCACAGAATCAAATGCCATTGGAAAACGTTTGTAATATTGTCCAAATTAGTAAATGAACAGTAGCATAATAAAACTGATTGATATAAAGGGCTCTGTTTTACTTTCTTGGATTGTCTACTTAGTAACTGAATTCATTTACTTAGTTGAGGAAAATGGTTTAAGTCAAGAAAACTTTTTTGCTTAAAGCAACCTTTTTTTTTCCTTATAATTCTGCTACTTATAAGAGTTTATTATTCTTGAACTTGTGTGTGGTTGACAACTCAGGATGACTCACTCACACATGTAGCTGTAGGCAGGCTGCTTTGTCTAAAAGAATTCAGATGGAAGAGTTTGAATTGGCTCCATGTGGTTTCTGCTACCCCAGTAGCCCATTCTAGGCTTTCCATTACATGAGGAATGCCAGGATTCCAAATAACATTAAGAAAGAAAACTCCAGTGGACAAGAGTTTTTCAACACTCTCTTTAGGTAGTATTTGCTAATGTGCCATTTGATAAAGACCAGTTGTGAAGCCCAGGTGTGAAGGGTGGAGAATTGATTAATGAGAGGAGTGGCAAAGAGATAAGGGAGCTGTGCATACAGGGATGGGTCAATTTTGTTGACCATTTTTGTTCTCTTCCACACTAACTGACCTTGTTCAAATTACTTAACTGAACTTTATGTGTATATTATCAATTTTGAGGATTTGTCACAAGATTAAAGAAGAAATACAGACTTACACAAACTAGTGCATAGATTAAAAAATATATCCTAGAAAATGGCAAAGAGATTTGGATCTAAAAATAAAGAAATATGAAGTGTATAATGATTATTGATAGACACTGTGAAGGAACAAGTTATTAAAAATGTGCTTTGTCACTCACTTTATCTTCATTATTTTACCTTACGTGTAAGCTCATCCCATTTCTTCTTTCACAATATTTTGCATAGGGAATGTGCTTTTAAATAGAGAATTCTTAGTATATCTAGCATATTGTTGTAAATACCACACTTATTCTACAAAATTAATTATGCATGAAACCTTTTTTTTCAAATTACCTATGTGAAATATATCCTTGGTACTGTAAATAAAAGAAAGATATAGTTTCTAGACTCAAGGAGCTCATAGACATGGGAAAATAGATATAGAAACTAGTAATTGTAATAAAGTCTGACACATTGATTCTTCTAAATAGAGAAAATAGTTGGCTATAGGAATTCAGTTCACATTTGTTGAGCTAATGGATAGATTGTGATTGAACAAGTTCATTAATTTCAGAGAAAGGGAGTTAACTATTGCATTCCTATGAAAGCATGATGGTTAGGACAATCTAGGGGAGCATCCAGGGTGACATCAGCTGAATTTTGTTAAGTTTTTTTTTTTTTTTCCTTGTAATCTCTATATCCTGTGTGGGGCTCAAACTCATTTGAGATCAACAGTTACATGCTCTTCCAATTGAGCCAGCTATGCTGAATTGTTAAGACAGGTCATTTTCAAGGTGATGATTTCATGAAAGAAGAATTTGATTTCCAACAATGATTCTTGCACATCCAGAAAAAAAATAAGTTTATTATAATGGAAAAAATATGAAGTTTTATATATGGGCATGGAATGGAGTGGCATTAATGAAACTTTTAAGAAAAAAATACATGTATAGATAAATAGATTACCAAGATTACCAAACCTGGGGGGTGGGGGGATGTGTGCAGTGAACAACAGAGAAATAAATCAGAATTCTGAAAACAAAGTATTAAAAAATAGTTATGGGATCCAGATAAAGGAATATAACAGAAAGGAATGATGATCAAACAATAGTTAATATTCCAATATCTGCAAATGTAGACTGGAGTTTTAATTAAACTATACTAAATTTAGTAAGAATCCATAATCTCTTTAATCTGTAGTTAAAATATGTTGTCCATCTAAATAGAGTGCATATGCTAAATAAAAAATGCATTAGGGTTGAAGGAATGGCTAAGTAGAAAGAGCAAAATTATAAATTCAAAATGAGAAATGTCCCCACTTGTCAAGTTCAGTGGCTTGTCTGAGAATTTAATCTAAAAAGAAGCAATGAAATGAAAATCCAGAAGTTTGTAGGGTGCCTGTCTTGGTACTTCTGCAATTGAAAAAAATATAGAGATGGGTTTAAATATACTATAAAACATTCTACAGGGTGTGCAGCTCTTGGTTAAGAGGAAATTAAATACACGTATACCCTGCACAAAAACCAAAAAATGTTATTTTAAATCAGTTTAGATATATTTTGCATCATTAAATAGTTCCCTGACATGAAAGCTAATGCTTTTTTCTTTCTGTACAAAATATCGTACAAGGTAATGAATTTCTGTGATGCACAGTTAGGTTTGTAGATGTTTATGCTCTATAACTTAGAAAAGCACCCTGATATTTGCATTCTGTTTCCTGCTTTAGAGCCACTGACAAAATTGTTTCCTTTGAAGTAATTCTGTTTTATTGGTGTATTAAAAATGTGGTGCAGGCTAATGTGGAGAATTTAGTCTGTCACTTTAAATCAATAGCGATCTACGGAACTATGTGAGGTCAAGCACTGTTCAGGCTACCTTTGCAACAAATCATAATGCCACATTAAGTACTTACGGAGTGTTATTAACCAAAGAAAACCTCATGGAGAAAGAGATTTGTTGAAGACAGCAAAAAGAAAGCTCTGTAGACAACTATTAAAAAAATATTTCAGTACAGAGAGCTAATGCAGCAGGAGATGGAAAACTGGGATAATAAACAATACAAATGGCATTAGGTATCATTTTAAGGTTCACATTTCTTTAGAAAGACTTTCATTTCTATAAATAAAGAGGGAAAAAATCAGCTCTTTCACTAGAGAAGTTTGCTAATCTGAATAAGTAAATGCTGTCCTTATGTTCCCTGGCCAGCTATCAGAAAGACTTCTATCATTTCAAATTATAGAAAAAGAAAGGGAAAATAAGAACATGAGGGAAGTAATTGCGTGTGTGTGTGTGTGTGTGTGTGTGTGTGTGTGTAGCACAAAATGAGATGGGAATAATTTGCAATCTATCAAAACTTTTGAATACAGGATTTTCCTGCAAAAGTATACATTTAGATGGGAACTAAGAGGTCAGTTGAAGTAATGCAATAATAGATGACTCTTGGATAAGAGGGTGCAACAACTATAATGAGCCACAAATTCTCTCATGTGGTCCAACCACTTTAGTTGTGCCTCAGAAATCAGTATCCTCTACTCTTTTCTCTAGTGGATCTAAGGCTGTCTCTCTTTGCTCCACCAGTTCTCCGACTTTGCTTCTGATTCTGCTGACTTCTGCCACTCTATCATTGTCTTAATTCTGCAAAAGAGATATTTGGGTTACTTATAAAACAACTGTATCTTTTAGGGTTTTATTTATGAGTAACAGTGTTCACTCTAAATATTTAATTATTTTACACAATACATAAAGGAGAGAGCAGAGAATCAGCCATGGAGTAAGGAAGACAGAAACAGTGCTCAAATTACCTGCACAGGACTAAGTTAATAGTCCCCCAATACCTTGGGGGCCATGATAGTCTGAACAATGGAGGATGCTCTCAAACCACTACCACTGAGACAGATCTATCTGTTAGCCCCCACAACAGAATGGGTCCTCTGCCATACATGTTTCTTTGTGAGATTCCCTAAGCATGAGAAGGGTATTCAAATTTGAATCCACTATCAAATCCACTGTATTTTCAAAATGGAAGACTCCTATTGAATGAGGTTTTGGTGTCACACAACTTTCAGATCCCTGGACACCATAAAAATCTATTGATTTTGTTGTTGTGGTTTGGGCATTATTACTTCATCATATTAGTAGAGATGAAGGTAGCAGACATACATAAACAAAAATATGCAGACTTTCCTCTGTGACTATTTCTCTGGGAAAAAAATATATAATAGTCATAGGTGGCTAGAGTTTCTTGGATTTAGCTCCATTACAATGTGCTTAATAATTTTTCATTTTATACCACAGTTGTGAAACAATAAACATAATTACTTCTTTAAATACATTCAATTATATTCCTGAAAAGATGTATAAAAATTATGAAAAATTCGTGCAATACAATGAACAGAAAAAATGAAAAAGATGAAAATGTAAGTTGTGAAAATAAAATAACCCTTAAAATGATATTAAAGTAGAAAGGGATTGTCTTGATATCTCGTTATATATGTTATATGTATATTCTCAAAATTATATTCTGAACATTCTAGAATACAATTCAAAAATGGAAGCCTGGTAAATTACATTATCTGTAATTTCAGAACAGAGAGCTAATGCAGCAGGAGATGAAGATTAACCAATCACACAAATAATGCAAAATAATAATACAAATAAATACATATAAATAATGCATAAACAAATATGCAATATAAGTACAATATAAGTACAACAGTTACTTCCAATGTCCGAAAGGAATAGTTAAAGGAAGACAACTAGGTGGCTCTGTCAGCTAAGCTTCTGTCTTTGGCTCAGGTCATGATCCCAGCTGGGATCAAGTTCCTCATTAGGCTCCTTGCTCAGTGGGGAGCCTGCTTCCCCCTCTGTCTGCTGCTCCCCCTAGTTGTGCTCATGGTCTCTTTCTTTCTATGACAAATAAATAGATGAAATCTTTTAAAAATAAATATTTAAAGAATATTTCATAAAAGAATTACCGTAAAATAAGCAATAATGGTGATTATTATTATTATATAGATATAATGGGTGTAAGGGTTTCCTACAGGCAAACCTTGTACTACCTCTTATTGTTAGTCTTAGGGTACATCAAAGCAAAATTCTATTCTATACCAGGGATCAATCCACAAAGCCTATATTTTGCAGCTATCTGATGATAATCCCTAATCTAAGGAGAGATTTTAAATATTCCGTGGCTACAGTGTTCATCTTGAGGAGCGTGTGGCTATTTATCATAATCCCCAAGGGACAGTGTGTTTTGAAAACACATATTCAATACTCAGATCATTGTAAAAATAAACTAAAAAGTAAACACTGACAGATCTTCTCTAGTGTTTTTTACAGATTAGAGAATGAATAAGCATTGTAGAGAATCCAAGAAAAACTGCTGTAAGAAAATGTTGGACCTTTTGTCTGTACTTTCATTTGCAAATATCTTCTCCCATTCCGCGGGTTGCTTCTTTGTTTTTTTGACTGTTTCCTTTGCTGTGCAGAAGCTTTTGATTTTGATGAAGTCCCAAAAGTTCATCTTCGCTTTTGTTTCCTTTGTTTTGGAGACATATCTTGAAAGAAGTTGCTGTGGCTGATATCAAAGAGGTTACTGCCTATGCTCTCCTCTAGGATTCTAATGGATTCCTGTCTCACGTTGAGGTTTTTTTTTTTTTTTTTTTTTTAATTATTTATTTATTTGACAGACAGAGATCACAAGTAGGCAGAGAGGCAGGCAGAGAGAGAAAGGTCGAAGCAGGCTCCCTGCTGAGCAGAGAACCCGATGCGGGACTCGATCCCAGGACCCTGGGATCATGACCTGAGCAGAGGCAGAGGCTTTAACCCACTGAGCCACCCAGGCGCCCCTCACGTTGAGGTCTTTTATCCATTTTGAGTTTACCTTTGTGTACGGTGTAAGAGAATGGTCGAGTTTCATTCTCCTACATATAGCTGCCCAGTTTTCCCAGCACCATTTATTGAAGAGACTATCTTTTTTCCACTGTATATTTTTTCCTGCTTTGTCGAAGATTATTTCCCAATAGAGTTGAGGGTCCATATCTGGGCTGTCTACTCTGTTCCACTTGTCTATGTGTCTGTTTTTATGCCAGTACCATGCTGTCTTGATGATCACAGCTTTGTAGTAAAACTTGAAATCAGGTAGCATGATGCCCCCAGTTTTATTTTTGTTTTTCAACATTTCCTTAGCAATTCCAGGTATCTTCTGGTTCCATACAAATTTTAGGACTGTTTGCTCCAGCTCTTTGATAAATACCAGTGGAATTTTGATCGGAATGGCATTAAAAGTAGAGATTTCCCTAGGCAGTATAGACATTTTAACAATGTTTATTCTTCTGATCCAAGAGCATGGAATGGTCTTCCATCTTTTTGTGTCTTCTTCAATTTCTTTCATGAGTGTTCTGTAGTCCCTCGAGTACAGATCCTTTACCTCTTTGGTTAGGTTTATTCCCAGGTATCTTATGGTTCTTGGTGCTATAGTAAATGGAATGAATTCTCTAATTTCCCTTTCTGTGTTTTTATTGTTAGTGTATAAAAAAGCCACTGATTTCTGTACGTTGACTTTGTATTTTGCCACATTACTGAATTGCTGTATGAGTTCTAGTAGTTTGGGGGTGGAGTCTTTTGGGTTTTCCATATAAAGAATCATGTCATCTGTGAAGAGAGAGAGTTTGACTTCTTCATTGCCAATTTGGATACCTTTAATTTCTCTTTGTTGTCTGATTGCTGTTGCTAGGACTTCTAATACTATGTTGAACAAGAGTGGTGAGAGTGGACATCCTTGTTGTGTTCCTGATCTCAACGGGAAGGCTGCAAGGTTTTCCCATTGGTGATGATATTTGCTGTGGTTCTTTCATAGATAGATTTGATAAAGTTCAGGAATGTTCCCTCTATCCCTATACTTTGAAGTGTTTTAATCAGGAACGGATGCTGGATTTTGTCAAATGCTTTTTCTGCATCAATTGAGAGGACCATGTGGTTCTTTTCTCTTCTCTTGTTGATTTGCTTTATCACATTGATGGATTTGTGAATGTTGAACCATCCTTGTAGCTCAGGGATGAATCATATCTGGTCATGGTGGATAAACTTTTTACTGTGCTCTTGGATCCTGTTTGCTAGTATCTTGTTGAGAATCTTAGCATCCATATTCATCAGTGATATTGGTCTGAAATTCTCCTTTCTGGTAGGGTCTTTGCCTGGTTTGTTGATCAGGGTAATGCTGGCTTCATAGAAAGAGTCATGAAGTTTTCCTTCTGCTTCAATTTTTTGAAACAGATTCAGGAGAATAGGTGTTATTTCTTTTTTGAAAGTTTGGTAGAATTCCCCACGGAATCCATCAGGTCCTGGGCTCTTGTTTCTTGGGAAGTTTTTGATCATTGCTTAAATCTCATTACTAGATATTGGTCTATTCAGGTTGTCGATTTCTTCCTGGTTCAATTTTGGGAGTTTATAGTTTTCCAGGAATGCATCCATTTCATCTAGGTTGCTTAGCTTATTGGCATATAACTGTTGATAACAACTTCTGATGATTGTTTCTACTTCCTTGGTATTGTGATCTTTCCCTTTTCATTCATAATTTTATGAATTTGGGCTTTCTCTATTTTCTTTTGGATGAGTGTGGCCAGTGGTTTATAGATCTTATTGATTCTTTCAAAAAACCAGCTTCTAGTTTCATGGATACGTTCTACTGTATCTCTGGTTTCTACCTAATTGATCTCTGCTCTAATCTTGATGATTTCCCTTCTTATGTGTGGAGTTGGTTTGATTTGTTGTTGAGTCTCCAGTTCTTTAAGGTGTCGAGACTGCTGCTGTGTTCTGGATTTTTCCATTTTTTTGAGGGAGGCTTGGATGGCTATGTATTTCCCCCTTAGGGCTGCCTTTGCTGTATCCCATAGGTTTTGGACCAAAGTGTCTTCATTCTCATTGGTTTCCATGGATTGTTTCAGTTTTTCTTTGATCTCCTGGTTGATCCAAGCATTCTTAAGCAAGGTGGTCTTTAGCTTCCAGGTGTTTGAGTTCCTTCCGAACTTTTCCTTGTGATTGAGCTCCAGTTTCAAAGCACTGTGATCTGAGAATGTGCAGGAAATAATCTCAGTCTTTTGTTATCGGTTGAGTCCTGATTTGTGACCCATTACATACATGGTCTATTCTTTAGAAGGTTCCATGTACACTTGAGAAGAATGAGTATTCTGTTGTTTTAGGGTGGAATGTTCTGTATATATCTATGAGGTCCATCTGGTCCAGTGTGTCATTCAACACTCTTGTTTGCTTATTGATTTTCTCCTTCAATTATCTGTCTATTTCTGAAAGAGGCATGTTAAGATCTCCTACTATTAATGTATTCATATCAATATGACTCTTTATCTTGATTAACAGTTTTCTTATGTAATTGGCTACTCCCATATTGGGGGCATAGATATTTACAATTGTTAGATCATCTTGGTGAATAGTCCCTTTAAGAATTATGTATTGTCCTTCTGTATCTCTGACTACAGTCTTTAGTTTAAAATCTAATTTGTCTGATATGAGAATTGCTTCCCTGTCCTTCTTTGAGGCCCATTGGCATGAAAGATTCTTTTCCATCCCTTCACTTTCAGTCTCAGTGTATCTTTAGGTTCAAAATGGGTCTCTTGTAGACAACATATGGATGGGTCCTGTCATTTTATCCAATCTGCAACCCTGTGTCATTTTATGGGCGCATTTAGGCCATTCACATTGAGAATGATTGTTGATAGATAAGTTTTTATTGACATCGTGTTACCTTTGAAGTCTTTCTTTCTGTAGATTGTCTCTATATTTCGGTTCAATGCTATTCTTAAGATTTTTCCTCTTTTATAGAGCCCGCCTTAATATTTCCTGCAGTGTTAGCTTGGTGGTCGCATAGTCTTTTAAGCCTTGCCGGTCTTGGAAACTCTTTATCTCTCCATCCATTTTGAATGTCAGTCTTGCTGGATAAAGTATTCTTGGCTGCATGTTCTTCTCATTTAGTGCCTGCATATATCTTGCCAGCCCTTTCTGGCTTGCCAGGTCTCTGTGGACAGGTCTATTCTGATGGGCTTTCCTCTGTAAGTAAGGAGCCTCTTTGTCCTGGTGGTTTTCAAGAGATTATATCTACAATTATGATTCCTCAATTTGACTATCAGCTGCCTTGACGTTTTTCTGGAATCTATAATCTTGGGTGGAGACTGTTTGGCCTCTAGTACATGAACGCTGGTTCCATTCACGAGATTGGGAAAATTTTCATGAAGAACTTGTTCCACTATATCTTCTAGACTTCTTTCTTTCTCCTCCCCTTCAGGGACTCCAATAATTCTGACATTGGAACTTTTCATGGCATCATTTATTTCCCTGATTCTGTTTTCTTGGCTTCTAAGCTGCTTGTTCCAGGCTTCCTCCTGATCCTTTCTCTCTATTTGTTTGTCCTCCAGATCACTAATTCTATCTTCTGTCTCAGTTACCCTAGCTTTGAGTGAATTTAGATTAGATTGGAGCTCATTGAGAGCTTTGTGAACCTCTTCCCTGGTAGCTTTCAGCTCAGCCCTAACATTGTGAACATCTTTCCTGGTCACTTTCAGTTCTGCCCTAATCAATTCCATTTGGTCATCCATGGCTTTCTCCAACCTAGCTATTGCCTGGATAATTGTTAGCCTGAATTCTCTTTCCAACATACTGTCTATGTTGATAGCCGTTAGCTCTGTTGCAGAAGGCCCATCCTCTGTATTTTTCTTCTGTTGGGCATTCCTCCTCCTAGTCATTTTGGTGAGAGATGGCCGAACGGATGTAGCTGGATGTATCGACCGTGGTGCAGTCAAGGTGCAACCTGGAATGCTTCTGAACAATCAGGATTCCCCACCCAAATGAGAGTAAAAAGGAAAGAAAAAGAAAAAAGAGAGAGAGAAAGGAAAGACAGGAAAGAAAGGGAAGATAAAAGAGAATGTTCAGTCCAAATGGGCCCCAAGGTAAGATTTAGGAAGTATACAAACAAAAACAGACAAACAAAAAGACTAATAAAAGTACATGACAAGAGAGAAAAAAATATCTATATCTATATCTATCTATCTATATATATATGCAAATAAAGGAAGAAACTCATCAAAAAATAACCTCAAGTATAAGATTTATATACTATCAGGACAAACAGAAATACACAGAAACACTGGCGGAAGAAAAAGATGGGAGAGTGGTAATAAATTTTCAGCGTGGGGGAGGAAGGTTGTTTTGATTCTTCCTGGATGTATCTTGATATCCTTGTTAAAGGACTCAACTTTCCTAAGATAAAGGGGATTAAAAATTGGTTTACCTATAGGGGTAGCATTGATTGGGGGAAGGGGATTACCTTGAAGTTTAACTCTATATGAATATTAGGAAATAAAAATAAAAAAGGAATAAACTAGACTAAACTAAACTAAAATTTTTAAAAAAATTTAAAAAATAGAAATGCAAAAGAAAAACACAGGTGTATGAATCAAAAAGTTCAGGTTAGAAGGTTATTATGGAACTTGATGTACTGGACATCTCACTGTGATGGCAAATAGGTTAAAAAATTACGTATATAAAAAATAAAAAAACAGAATAGTGAGAATGAGTTAAAAATAAAAGTTGTCATATGAAGTAGTGGTGGTTGTTCTCTTATCTTTTTTTTTTTTTTTTTTCCCTTTCCTGGTTGGTTTTCTGGGGGAGCGGCCTGCCACGTGTGTTGTCAGTCAATGACATTCCCTGAGTTAAGTCCTCCTGCCCCCCTCAAGGGTGTGGGCTCTGAGGAAACCGGTTTTTTCAGGCTTTTGTTCTCTGGAGGTTTTTATGTTTGTTCACTTTTTTTTCCCCTTGCCTTGACTGCTTTTGATGGTTTTTGTAGGATTAGAGGAAAGCAAACTGCACCCTGACCTCCCTCTCAGAGAGAAGCCTCCGTCTGCCTTCAGAGCCCAAATAAATTCCCCCTTGGCTACTGGCAGAGTAGGTTCCCAGTCCCAGTCCCTGCGGATGCAGGATCTTCTGTTTGTACCCAAAACCATGGCAACGGCGGCTGTCTGGGCAGCTCCAGACCACCAGAGAGGTTCCAACCAGTGATTGCATATTAAGATTTTCCTGCTGGCCTGGGCTGGGAGTGCCTGGTCTTTCTGGGTCTAAGAGCACTGGGCTTGCACGCACCTGTCTCAGGGGAGTGTGTGGGGCGCGTACGTGCGTTTCTCAAGCTATGGTGGAATGGCGCAAGTCTGAGAGCACCAGGCTGGGCCTTTCCGCACCTCTCTCAGGGGAGTGTGTGGGGCGTGGGTGCTCTCAGGCTCTGGTGGAATTATGCAGGTCTAAGAGCGCGTGGAGGGGCAGGGGGTGGGGCGTCATAGGCTCTGTAGCACCTGCCCTCTGGCTCTGGAGCCTCTGCCTTCTGGTGAAGCTCGAGCCCCTCACAGGAGCCGGACCCCATGCGATCTCCGGTGCACTGGCGGCTCAAGACAAAGACTTGGTTTCTCTGCCACACTCTCTCTGGCTCAGCGCTAGGAGAGGCTGTCCTGGGTCTGGGGACTTAAGCCCCTGTCCCTAGCTGCCCTGATTCCGCAATTTCCCCTGTGATCCTTTGCTCTCTTTGAGTGCTTTCAACTAGACTCCAAGTTAATGCTGGTCCCCAGATGCAGGGCACTCTCGGATTGGGGTATTACTTTCTAATCAGTCTCCTCTAGTGGCTCACTCCCCCTTTTGTTTATCTTCTGATATCAGTCTGAAGTTCCCACTCCACTTTACCTGCCCACTGGCATCTTCTGCCCCTATAGAGATCCAGACATGTGTAATTCTGATCTCAGGCTGTTCTCATGGGTGATCGGTATTTTTTGGTAGGTAATCAGCTCACTTTAGGGCACAGGTTGAAAAGGCACCTTCTCCTGTTTCCCTGCCATCTTGTCTCCACCTGTAATGTTCTTTTGGCATTCCTGCATGTAGCAAAAGGAGTAAGGAATGAGTGATAAATACAATATCACCCAAGGACATTACAGGACAAACCCTAGTTATAGAGGATACAATTCAAAAATAAAAATAATACCACAAGAAGCTTCAAAAGTACTTATTGAGAGAATGAATGTATTTTTAGGTACATTGCCAGGCCAGAGCTTATAAAGCAAAGTCAATCAGAATTTCTTTTATCAGATTAAAATCTTGTCTCACTTCATCCTTAATAGGGATGGAGGAAGAGATACAGTATTAAAGAAGAAAAAGCCAATTAAGTTCCCTTTTATGATGCTTCCTGACTACAGAAGGTCTTTGAAAAGGAGAGGGGAGAAAAGTTTTCTTTGAATAAAAAATGAACAGTAGACTATTATATGGGTCTGGTTATTTTTTTTTTCTTTTTCTTCTTATTATTTTTTTTAAATGTAAGACTGTGTTCTCTGACTTAAAGGATTAAAGCCTTTAAATTATACCTAACAGTGAGCATAAAAATCATGAATATTATAAGAATTTTCATCTGGGGTCAAGGGAAGAAGAAATCCACTAGAATTTCAGGGACAGCTGAAATTACAACTAGTTAAATGTTGAAATTATCTCCCCATGCAATACTGAAGAAAACTCAGTTTCATTCATTTAAAAAAAGAAAAAGTAGCAAATCACTAAAGAAAATGAATCCCAACAGAGGGTTTACATCATGACCTGATAAACAATTAGCATCTATAATACTTATGAATAAGAAAGAAAGGAGGCTATATTCATGTTTGTTTATCATATTACAATGTAATAGCAGTTTGCTCTCATGATATCCTGGACATCTGCACTTGTTTCAGAAAATCATTCCTGCAATACACAGATAAGTGTACTTCCATTTTTTTTAAAACATCGAGAAATGATTTGTGTCACACCTGAGGTCAGGGAAGGTGTTTAAAAGATTAAATTGAGAATGACTGGATAATAAGTAAAATATGAAAACATAGTTTGCTTCTAATACAAGCTCCTACACAGCTGTCTCCCAGGACATCACACATAAATCTAACAAATCATTCATAAATATGTACCTCAGCCAGATAAGGCACAATTTACAAACAAATGAATTCTGTTTTTTTGTTCTGTGTCTACATTCTTAATTCTCTTTTATGACTTCCAGTACATATCGCTCCAATGAAACAACCTCATGAACAAAGCTTGTTATAAAAGTGGACTTTGGGGTGCATTAAAAAAAGATTGTATGTAGACAACAGCACATTTAAACAGGTTTTCTTTGGAATGGATGCCAGCTGGAAGGGAAGAAAGTACTTTCTTGAGTTTTGTAACCAAGACAGTTTATGTGTGCTCTACAGATTCAGTATTACATATAGGACATTTCATTGACAGTATCATGTTGAAAACATGGCTTGACTAGACATATTCTTTTTTGGAATTTCTATTGTTTACATAGTAAAGAGAATCTGTATCATAGGTGCTGTAGCAAGAGTAATCATTACTAGAAACAAAAGCAGACTTATTATATTAAGTGCAAAAAAAAACCCACCCAAAAACAAAGAAAAAAAAAAAAACAAATGATAATAACAAAACAAAACAACACAAACACTGCCAGTCAGATTAAAGGTTTGTATAATACAGTCCAAGGTGAATGACTCTTAAAGGTGAAACCTGATTTTCCATAAGGATGATCAAGTGTGGTACCCTCTATGCTTTTGAAGATTATGTACTTGCTGGTTTGCAACCATGGCAGGAGCTTTCCTGGTATAATCTGAAACTGATCCCTGTACTCAGAGGACAAAGAGAGACATAAGAAAGAGGCTGGCCAGTCCAGGTTGGTAAATGGCAGTTTTAATAATAGCAGAAGGAACTTACATACTATTCTTGTCTTGGGTGGTAGTAAGATGAATGGGTCCCTGCACCTCTCCTCCCAGTCTTAAAGGTATGTAGAGGCCCTATCTGTGTTTAGTCACATATACCATGCAGGTATTTTCAACACGACCTCGAGACTATGTTTTTGGAGTGGAGCAGCCTCTAGGAGTGGAAAGGTAAGCAGAATTCACATTCTAAGGACAGGAGAGGGGCAAGGAACCGCTGAGTGGCAAGGTCTAGCTCAAGAGTAAATTGACAGTCACTTCTTTTTGGTAATGTTCCCCAACATATATTATTACATGTTATAAGAAATATAGTATGGGGCGCCTGGGTGGCTCAGTGGGTTAAGCCGCTGCCTTCGGCTCAGGTCATGATCTCAGGGTCCTGGGATCGAGTCCCGCATCGGGCTCTCTGCTCAGCAGGGAGCCTGCTTCCTCCTCTCTCTCTCTCTCTGCCTGCCTCTCTGCCTACTCGTGATCTCTGTCTGTCAAATAAGTAAATAAAATCTTTAAAAAAATATATATTTATATAGTATGTAGGAAATACTGTTCCTTCTAATGGTCCAAATGACATGCCATTTAGAAATGATTAGAAAACAGAAGCAGAGCAAGCAACTCTTTTTACAATTACTCTTTCAAAAGGCTGATACTGGCCATAATGTCCCCTTGAGTTTACTCCTCATTGCTAGCTATACCAAACTTTCCTTAAGAATGTGTTACCTTACATTGTAATTGTAGTGCTGTCCAGGTTTGGCAATGTTCCTAGAGTAGAGCTTGATCAGTGTATTATAGAGTCCTGGGCCCTTTCTATCTTCTGGATCTGTATGGTTATTAAGATTATATTAGTAAACATAAATTCTCTCAACATAGTGAACTAAATGTCCTGAAAAATTCTTTCTAATTATAAAGAAAGGAAATCAAAAGAAAGGGAAATCTGCCACCTGAAAATATTAAATATGATATTTTGAAAAGTCTTTGAAAATGTATGTATAGATTTGTAGGTCGGTGGATGAAGCCCATGGGACCAGGATTGCAAAATGGAAAGCTATTGTGAAATTGGGAAAGCCCTAAGGAACCGGTCAGTCTTTGTAACTTTTGTTCTTGGGTAGTGATGGTTGCAAAGTGGTTGCAAAGTGGTTATGGTAAGAGAATATAGTGTATTTTTGTTTGTTTGTTTGTTTGTTTTTAACTTCAATGTTATTTGAAAACCAAATGCTATTATTTCCACACTTGCTTCTCAGATACTGTAACTCTGTATTTACACATGATACCTCAAAACTGGCCATTATTCTAGGAACTTGCCTCAGGGCTGAAAAATCACAGGTCATCATTCATGAATTAATTTCACAAATGTGGAAGGGGTGCTTATTTTATAGGATTTACTTATTTATTTATTTATTTTGATAGGAGGACATAACAATGACATTTGAACGGAAGAAAGACACAATTTTTTGATATATCCCAGAGGAGAGAAGGCTTCCAGGCAGGGCCACACACTAAATTGATCTGGGTACAAGACAATGTCAAGTTGCAACTGTAGAGGCCTTTTATGTGTAACAAGTGGGGTGGGCTTAAGTAGGTTTTGTGAGCTTCCTATGGATTAGCTGATTTGAATAATTTCTGGAAGAGGAGCATAGTGACTGGCACTAGTTTTCTGGTACCTGGCCTGGGGCTCTTAAGACTGCTGCATGGTGGCCTGAAGAGTGTGAACCCCATGACCATGATGGAAGTATCTGGAATGTGAACTTAATAGGCTGCTTAAGAAGGAGAATTGACCAGACTTCAGTCAGTGGCTCAATACTAGGTAAGGATAGCATTCTTTTAAAAAGTCTATTATAGTGCTTACCATATTCTAAACACTTTCAAATACAAAGGGGGAAATTTTAGAAGAGTTATGATAAAATATGAAATAAATATTATAATTATTTTTAATCTCATAAATAAATATATAGTGAATGCTAAAATGTTAAAAACTATGTTAGAACTCTATAATATGATGACATGGTATTCTTTCCATTCATTTAAGAGCATTAGAAACCACAGGGCCCAGTCATAAACCTTCAAAATGGAATATTTTGCAGTCACACAGCTGAACTTGCACTGCTGTGTGCCTGTCATTAATTATCCCTCTTACTTTACTTTTCATTATTTCTCATGATCAATTCTGGCCACATGGCTAATGGTTCTGCTCTAAGTTTACCTTTATCAGCTTTGCCTACTGTTCATCATCCCAGAGCTGTTCTTCAAACTCTGTAATCCTAGGTCTATAGAGAAGTTCTGAAGAGATCCCTATTCCCTGTGGGCACCCAGAAAAAGTTTTAGCACACAGTGCTAAATCATGACAAAGGCTGTGGTTTATAATATGAATTATTTCATATTATTTTATTGATACCAAAAAATAGAGCCACAATTTAATTATGTTGCATAATAAGTAATTTTTCAGCATAACTTTTCAGCATTCAGACAGTTCTTAATTTAGTGCAAATTATGTGAATGTAAGATTTCAAACTAAAATGCTATTTTCTTTCCAGAATAGAATAATGCGAAATATGTCAGTGTATGGGAAAGTTTAGAGATACCAATTTTTCCATTTTTGTTTGTTGATCCTTTTTTTCTTTTCCTTTTTTTTTTTTTTTGTTTTGCTTTATAAATCTACTTTCATTGGTGTAATCTGGTTTGTAATGTAATACAATAAGTTTTCTGGGAAAGTTGAATTTGCTAGTCAAAAAATACATGTAGTTATGATAGAAATGATAAATAAACAAGAAAGATAAAACAAAACAAAACAGAAAAGACCATAAAGCCTGTAAAGAGATACAATTCTAAGGCAGATAGCAATTTCAAACTGTGTTAAACAGCAGGATAATCTGTTTCTGCTTGGTAATAAGCACATAATCTGAGGTGGGTATTAAACATTGGTACCAAATGTGATATTAAGGCTTGGAGTAAAATCTGCCTGATTTGTCGAAGTGACTGAAGGACATCTCACATTGCTATGTTTTCTGGAACACACAAAACTCTCAGCTTCAGAGAAAGATAGCATTACTTAATGATATATATCCTTTAACAACTATGTCTTTATGTGTTTTTCAACATTGCTCTTTGCCTGGGCATATCTCTCTCAAATCTATTCAGTTTATACAAACTTCTCTTTCTAGGGAGTACCAACCTACCTCAATCCTTACCACAGTCCTATTGATGTCTTTGAGTTTAAAGAATTCTCTTCAAGGATGATTGACTTCATGAAATTTGGCCTTGATTTTCACTCATCTCTACTCCAGTCAGACTTCCCCTCTTTTGTCTTGGTATATACATTCTTACTCTTAAATATTATTATATGACATTAAAATATACCACACATATAATTAGAGAAGGAGGTTATGGTCAGAAATGATGCATGGTATAATAGAAAGAAAATGATCTAAATAAGCAGTCTAGGAGTTTGCCACTTACATTTGAAATTCCTTTGAGGGTATTAAGTAACCCACTCAAGATAGGAGATGGAACTCACATTCTCCACCTGTGATATAGGGTGTTCAATGAGCATAATACCTTTAATTGCTGATCTAGTTTCAAGGACAGACTTCTAATCTCTTCCTAAAAAGAAAATTTAATTCAGTGCTAAAAAGAAATGAGCTATCAAGCTATGAAAAGATATGGAGGAAACTTAAAGACAATCTATTAAGTGAAGGAAGCCAATCTGAAAAGGCTACATGCTGTATGATTCCAACTATATGACATTCTGGAAAAGACAGAACTATGGGGACAGTTGTTGTGAGGGGCTATGTGAATAAGTGAAGCACAAAATATTTAGGGCAGTGAAACTATTCTGTATGATGCTATAATAATGAATACATGTCACTACACATCTGCTCGATGCATAGAATGTACAATACCAAGAGTGAACCTTAATGTAAACAATAGACTGGATGATAGCGGTATGGCAGCAAATATTCATTCTGGTGGGAGATTTTGTTAATGAGGGAGGTTTTGAATGTTTGGAGGGTGCATTCCTCTCAATTTTGCTGTAAATCTAAAACTGCTTTAGAAAAAAGTAAAGTCTTTTAAAAAAGAGAGAAAATTGGACATGCATTTCTATTTTTTTCTTCAGAGAAACTTTATTTTTCAACCCTCTTTTCACCCTTCTCAATCTTTCTTGTGTGGATTGGTTGCAATCTTTTGGCCCAGGGTCCAGTTTTTTCACTCTCCCTAGCCTTTATGGGTTAGATATTTCCTTTAAACTATCTCTTTGGTCCCTATTTTTGCCCATACCCAGGAGGCTTGAGAAGAGACTAGAAGTGGTGGTGAAAACCGTCCACTGTTTTTGTGCACAGAAATGATACTCTCAGACATCAATCTGAGGGGCCATGCAGGGCTGCCTCTATAAGGGAGAGTAGCAACAGCTGAATTCTACACATAGCTAGTTATTTATTTATTTATTTATTTATTTATATCAGCAAAGCAAGGACAAATCTATCAAAACATGGGAAAGGAATAACAAGAGATGGTCATTATCTCGAAGCCAGAAAGCAGGCCTGCACCTTCCCCTACTGATGGGGACACAGAGAGGCAATAATGGGATAAGGGACGAAAGGAATGTCTGTGCTGGGAATTGCTGGAGTTAGGAAGGGAAGTTGAGGTTTGCTTTCTTTCATAGCTCCTTCTCTATGCCCTGCCCCATGATATGATGTGATCCTGTTCCTATTGGGACATTGCATTCAACAGCCTGAAAACAAGAATGCTGCTGATATTTAGGTTGCTCCCACAATCACTCCTAGGGTTTACAGTACATTTTCTAACAGTAACTCCACACTCCACTTACAACATCAATTACAGCATCAAGCCATCCATTTCTTCCAAGACCTCAAGTGCACTTAGGCTGGATGTAAAGAGACCCTTGAGAGCAGTGACAAGAAAGCAGTGCGTCCTAGGAAAGGTCTTGATACTGATACATTGACTGGGAATATATAATATTACTGGATGAAAATGGTGTTTTGGAAGAGAATAGACATTCTGAAAGTAAAATTTTTAAACTATTTTGAGAAAACATTGCCTTTTGTTTATGGGAGAGGAAAAAAACTAAAAAACAAACAAACAAACAAAAAAACAAAACAAGACTCTTCCAAAAGTATAATGGTGGGCTTCTGAGTGTCTCAGTCAGTTAAGAATCTACCTTCAGTTCAAGTCATGATCTCAGGGTCCTAGGCTCAAGGCCCCTGTGGGGGTCCCTGCTGAGCCTGCTTCTCCCTCTCCCTTTGCTTGCTTGTGCTATCTTTCTTTCTCTGTTAAATAAATAAATAAAATCTTAAAAAAAAAAAGTTATAATAACTAAGAGCATAGACTCTTTATTTATTTATTTATTTTTTTACTCTTAACACAAAAGTTCCTGGTCTTCAGTCTAGGTTCTACTAATTATTGGTGGTGAAATTAATAATCACGAAACCTCTTTGTTCTATCGTTCTCCACATTAGTAAAATTGTGGATGTGTTTATTTAAAGAAATATTATTTTAACCTAACTATATACCAGTCACTGTTCCAGTTTCTAGCATATATTTGTAAACAAAACAACAGAAACCCATGCTGTCATTGAGTTTTAATTTTACTATGGATAATGACAGAGTCCATTTCCTAGGGCTTTGGTGATTATTGAATGTGTTATAATATGTAAAGTTCAGAGACCAGAGCTTGAACTGCATTCAGTCTTCTGTAATGCTAGCTGTTGTTATTGCATGCAACTAGAGTGGAAGATACTGGAAGCATGCAACTGTTCAAAGGCTTCAATTTACTTTGTGAGTGGAAAGTGTGAGGGAACAATTGCTATGTCCTCATGTAATACATATATGTTTTGTTTGTTAAGATGCACCATGAAATTACATAATAATGTTAACTGATAAAGTGCAAAAGTAGAAAAAAAAACTTCTACAGAAGGGAAAAAATACATACCAACTTAATCAAATTAGTTACAGATTTGGAAATAAATAAAAAATAATAAAATGAAAACAATGAAGTTTTGTTCATTTGGTTTATGAAACATAAGCAATTAAGCATTATAAAAGAAAGCGTTAAATTTATATAAAATATATTTAAAAGAATAAAGTTGAAACTAGTGTGTGAATTAAAGAGTTTCCAGACAAATGAAAATATCACAAAACTAGGGTTAGCAATATTTGGATCAAATAGAGTGCCATTACAGGTTAAAAATTCTCAGAAAGAAAAACATGTTTTGTAAAATAATAGATACACCTTTATGAATATGCAATTGCCATAAGTAAATATCCATGGATAACATGACTACACATTATATATTGCTAAATTTGTCAGAAATCAATGAAAATTAGATAAAATGCAATTATATATATAATTATCCATATATGTTATTTAAAATCAAATAGATTTGGTTAGTACAAAAATAAAAGTAGTAAATAATCCCCAAATCAACAGATTTCATTAAATATATAGACATGTAAAAGCATTACTCATGGATAGTTTTTGGTTTTTCTTTGTTTGTTTCCATACCAAAAAAAAAAAAAAACACTGAAGAATATTTTAAATATAGAAATTTTGGAAACCGTATTTTCTAATCATAATGCAGTAAAAATTTATATATATATATATCTCCACAAACAAATCTCAACCAAGTTCCACATAAGCACTTTATCAAAATAAAGTGAAGGAAAAATATATATATTACTTTCTAGCTAGGGAAAACTATATCACTGTCTATGGGATAACAACAAATATTAAAAGAAAATGTGGTCTAATCCACAAAGCTTGTTTTTGTTGTTGTTGTTTAATTCTAGTTAACATACAGTGTTTTATTAGTTTCAGGTGTACAATATAGTGATTCAAAAATTCCATACATCAACTGCTATGCATCACAGGTGTTCTCTTAATACCCATCACTGATATAACTCATCCCTCCATCTGTTAATCAGTTTGTTCTCCTTAGCTAGAATCTGTTTCACGGTTTCTTTCTCTCTTTCACTCTCTTTTTTCTGTTTATTTGTTTTATTTCTTAAATTCCACATATGTGTAAGATCATGTACTATTTATCTTTCTCTGATGGACTTATTTTGCTTAGCATAATACTCTCTAGCTCCAACCATGCCATTGAAATAGCAAAATGTCATTCTTTTTTTTTTTTTTAAGATTTATTTATTTATTTGACAGGCAGAGATCACAAGTAGGTGAAGAGGTAGGCAGAGAGAGAGGAGGAAGCAGGCTCCCCGCTGAGCAGAGAGCCTGATGCGGGGCTCGATCCCAGGACCCTGGGATCATGACCTGAGCCAAAGGCAGAGGCTTTAACATACTGAGCCACCCAGGCATCCCGCAAAATGTCATTCTTTATTATGGTTGAATAAGGTTCCATTAATATATATACCATATCTTTAATCCATTCATCGGTCAATGAACCCTTGGATTGCTACTATAATTTGGCTATTGTTGATAATACTGCAGTTGATAATATGGCATGTATCTCTTTGAATTAGTGTTTTGTATTCTTTGAGTAAATACCCAGTAGTGTGATTGCTGGATCATAGGGGAGTTTTGTTTGTTTGTTTGTTTGTTTGTTTTAACCTTTTGTAGACACTCTGTACTGTTTTCTAGAGGGCTTTTGCATTTCTCCATACCTTTGCCAACACCTGTTTCTTCTTCTTGTGTTGTTGATTTTAGCTATTTTGGCAGATGTGAGGTGATATCTCATTGTAGTTTTGATTTGCATTTCTCTGATAATAAATGATGTTCAACATCTGTTCATGTGTTTATTGGCCATCTGGATGTCTTCTTTGGAGAAATATCTGTTCATGTTTTCTACCCATTTTTTCATTGGATTGTTTTGGGGATGTTGAGTTCTATAAGTTCTTCATATATTTTGATACTAACACTTTAACAAATATGTCATTTGCAAAAATCTTCTCCCATTCTGTAAGTTGACTTTAGTTTTGTTGATTATTTCCTTCTCTATGCATAAGTATGTTGTTGTTGTTGTTTGTTATTTTTAACCTTGGTGAAATCCCAGTAGTTCATTTTTGCTTTTGTTTCTCTTGCTTCCGGAGACTTATTTAGGGGGAAAAAAAAAAAAAAAAGTCATGACCAATGTCAGAGAAGTTACTGCCTGTTCTTTCTTTCAGGATTTTGATGATTTCCTGTCCCAAATTTAGGTCTTTCACCCATTTTGAATTATTTTTGGGGTATAGTATAAAAAAAAGTGGTCAAATTTCAATCTTTTTGCATGTGGCTCTCTAGTTTTCCCAACATTATTCATTGAAGAAACTATCTTTTTTTTCCATTGGATATTCTTTCCTGCTTTGTTGAAAGTCAGTTGACCATGTAATGGTGGGTTTGTTTCTGGGTTTTCTATTCTGTTTCATTCATCTATGTGTCTGTTTTTGTGCCAGTATCACAGTTTTGATAACTAAAGCTTTGTAATATAACTTGAAGTCTGGAATTGTGATGCCTTCAGCTTTGCTTTTCTTTTACAAACTGCTTTGGCCACTTCGGTTCTTCTGTGGTTCCATACAAATTTTAGCATTGTTTCTTCTAGTTCTGTGAAAAATACTGATGATATTTTGATAGGGATTATGCTAAATGTGTAGATTTCTTTTGGTAATACAGACATTTTAACAATATTTGTTCTTCCAGGGTGCCTGGGTGGCTCAGTGGGTTAAAGCCTCTGCCTTCGACTCGGGTCATGATCCTAGGGTCCTGGGGTCGATCCCCGCTTCTGTCTCTTTGCTCAACAGGGAGCCTTCCCCTCCCCCCCCCACCTACTTGTAATGTCTGTCAAATAGATAAAATATTAAAAAAAAAACAATATTTGTTCTCCCAATCAATGAGCATAGAATATCTTTCCATTTCTTTGTGTCATCTTCAATTTCTTTTGTTAGTATTTTACAGATTTCAGAGTATAGGTCTTTCACCGCTTTGATTAGGTTTATTTCTACATATCTTACTATTTTGGTGCAATTACAAATGAGATCGTTTTCTTAATTTCTTCTCTACTGCTTCACTATCTGTTTAGAACAGGCAGTATTATTTTAGTTTATCTAAATCAATAAATTCAATGGAAAATATGTAGTTGATGCTTTTACTAGTAAGAGTCAAAGAATGGGCCCTGATGTTTAGTTGTATCATCCATGTTGTAACCTGGAGACCTTTATCAACAGAAGCTAAGGAGAAGACAGGGTGGATACTGCATAACCTATCAAGACACCTACTTCTCCAGTGCCTCATATTCTGCCTCAAAGATACTCAAAGATATTAGGAATAATTTCAACATTTTTTCCCTCCTTTTATAAAACATCAAAAAGATGCCTAGGTCTCTTAGGTGATTCCTCATTCACACCTTCCTCTACAAACCCACCACATGATCATGAGCTCTGTACTTACCCTAGTCCCCATTTAGGATACTATACATATCCCATTCTAACACCTTCCCTCAACATTCTCCATATTGAGAACTTGCCCATATCTTCAAATTTTTCTGATTTTTCTTTCCCATTCATTTTTAAAAATATTTATTTATTTATTTGACAGAGAGAGATACAGTGAGAGAGGGAACACAAGCAGGGAGAGTGGGAGAGGAAGACGCAGGTTTGCTTCTGAACAGGACGCCCAATTCGGGGTTTGATCCCAGAAACCTGGGATCATGACCTAAGCAGAAGGGAGATACTCAATGACTGAGCCACCTAGGCACCCCTTCTTTCCCGTTCTCATTCTAACAGAAGCCTACCACTATTTTTAAGATCACTGTTTTAGGCACACCTGGGTGGTTCAGTGGGTTAAAGCCTCTGCCTTCAGCTCAGGTCATGATCCCAGGGTCTTGGGATTGAACCCCACATTGGGCTCTCTGCTGAGCAGGGAGCCTCCTTCCGCCTCTCTCTCTGCCTGCCTCTCTGCCTACTTGTGATCTCTGCCAAATAAATAAATAAAATCTTAAAAAAAAAAGAACACTGTTTTAGTTATAGCCTTCCTCATCCAAGTGATGACATTTTATATATATATATATATATATATATATCTTGAAATTTGGGCTTAATGTTGAGTTTGGCATCCTTTTATTTTTCATTGCTACTCTCAAACTCGGCTTCCTCCCACCTTTGCTTAAAAGCACAAAACTTTGAATATTAGATTCGTCCATGTTTTATTGCTCCTTAATGTAATAGCATACAGAATTCCAGGTCCCTTCTTTTTGAACATGCTAGACCTTGGCTCTGTTTAGCTTTGTAACATTGTTCTTTCATAGGTTTATACCTATGATTCCAGTGTTCATATACATGAACTTTCAACAAGCTGGTGTGGCAAAAAGTGGCCACAGAAACTAATTTTCTTCCCTTCTAATGAACAACCAGAAAATATTTACAAGTCTCTTCCATGTGATTGCTAAGAGAATATTTGGTAATGATAAGAGTCTTTATAACCATGTTTTAAAAAATAGATATTGTTAAAAATATACTTTTTTCTTTTTTTTTCCCGATTATATTTATTTATTGAAAGACAGAGATCACAAGTAGGCAGAGAGGCAGGCAGAGAGAGAGAGGAAGGAAAGTAGTCTCTCTGCTGAGTAGTGAGCCCAACATGGGGCTTGATCCCCGGACCCTGGAATCATGACCTGAGCCAAAGGCAGAAGCTTTAACCCAGTGAGCCACCCAGGCACCTGAAATGTTTTGTTTCATTTTGTTTGTTCAAATGTTGAATAAAAAGTGAGAATTTTGAGATCATATTGATAATTTGTTTCAGAAGATAAAAAAGAATAGAGTACATGGAAACAGATATGAAGTTAAGGTAGAATTGTCTTGTTGATGTTTCCTTTTGCAATTTTTTTTTTCATTTTTACTTCCATTTTTATCTAGATAGTAAGTTTTAGGACAGGCTTTTATGTGAAAGCGAATAATCTTGTAGAGGCACAGAAATTGAAGGTCATTTGAGAATAAAATAGATCAGAATCAGATAGGAATACTGATACAATGCTACTGATAGAAGTTGGCTTGTGGATTTGGGAATGGAAAAAGGAAAAAAATTCCATCAGGTGGATTCCACATCACTAGTGGAGTACAAGGAGAAGCCATAAACTGAGAATGTGGTTGTAAAGAAGTATAGATAGGTTGAGGAGAAAGGAGAATTAGCATAGTAGACATCTCAGAGAGTGGGAATGTGAACTTAAGAAGAAAACAGTATCAAACTACTGTGCGGTGTTCAATACCCATTTGAGGCTTTTGATCATAAAGTTACAGTATTATAATTCAATCAATTTTTATTATTTTCCTTAGTAACACTTAACTATTTAAGAGCAGTGCCAGTGGAGTGAGTAGTTGGTTCTAGTAATGCTTGGGAGTTTTGTTCAGGCTGGGAAGGCAGGGAGTTTTGTTCAGTGGCCAGAAAGACAATAACATGAATATGTTCATAAAGCCAATAATTATGCCCAGGTGTGTCTTATACACTAACAATGAAAATACAGAAAGGGAAATTAGAGAATCGATTCCATTTACTATAGCACCAAGAACCATAAGATACCTGGGAATAAACCTAACCAAAGAGGTAAAGGATCTGTACTCGAGGAACTACAGAACACTCATGAGAGAAATTGAAGAAGACACAAAAAGATGGAAGACCATTCCATGCTCTTGGATCGGAAGAATAAACATTGTTAAAATGTCTATAGGTGTGTCCAAAGTAAATGAATTGGAAGCAGAGGTGATGATTGGAGAGGGTGGGATTTTTAAAGCAGATTTTAGAAATGGTGTATTTACTGGTAAGAATAGGTTATTGATATAAATATGAGAATTGCTAGCCAAGTGTAATCAAGGGGAAGTTTTTGAAACTGAGAGACTATAGACTGGAAGGACAGTTCAACATGGTCTGTTTAAATGACTTTTAGAAATGATCCAGAAAGACTCTGTAATAAAAGTTGATGAAACAGTATTCATTAAACTCCAGACAACATGTGTCTCTAACATTTTTTTCCTATATGGTAGAAAACAAAGTAAGGATTTTCTAGTATAACCACATTGAAAGAAGTCATTTATGCCATTATAGGGATAGGGAAATTATATACAAATTAGACATATAAATTGTACCTCACATTAATATATGGGGCTCTCACATAAGATTGGACTGTATTAATATATAGGTTGGGTTTCTTACCTACATGTTAGGCTATACATGTTAGGTATATAGAGTTTCAAAAGGTCCAAAAGTCCAAGTGATGCTTCAGCCATATTATAAATATAATAGTGCTTAAAAATAACCATAGGACATATATCTGTATGATTGTGTTATGGTATTATAGGTTATAGGTGATTTAAGTCTCCCAAAAATATGCTTCAGTACCTCAAAATGTGATCTTATTTGGCTATACAGTCTTTGTAGATATAATTAGTAAAATTAAAACTAGGTCATACTAAAATAGGGTAGCACCTCAATCCAGTATGACTGGTGTCCTTATAAGAATTTGACCCTGTGAATATACAGAGACACACAGGCAGATGTCATATGAAGAAAGAGGAAGAGGACAGATTGAAATAATGCATCTAAAAGCCAAAGATCATCTGAGTCTATCAAAAGCTGGAAAAGGCAAGGAACGACATTCCCCTAGAGGCTTTAGATAGCATGGTCCTGTAAACACTGTGATTTCAGACTTCTAGCATTCAGAAATGTGATATAATTAATTCCTGTTCTTTTAAGCCTCCAATTGTGTGGCACTTTGCTAGAGCAGCCATAGGTAACTAGTAGAGATGGGTATACAAATTTCAGGACATTTGAAAAGCAAAGTTTCCTCATACTTTAGTAGCATAGACTTCATACAGTTTCTCTCAATCCAAAACTAACCCTGACTACAAATCTCCAAATGATGAGACAGGTGGCACTTAAGAAAGATGGTTTGTATAGAGGGAAAAATAAAGCATACCTTCTCAAGGAGGACAAAGCCTAAGGTCTGTCCTTTTTTTATGTAAATTTGTAGAAAGGGCAACTTACTTATTTGAAGAAGAGGTTTTCTACATTTATACCACAAAAAAAGGGAAACAAATTTCTCTGAATCTCTGTTTTATCAAGCTCCACTATTCAATCATGTTTTAAATTAATATATAATATATTTTTTGTTTCAGGGGTACAAGTTTGTGATTCATCAGTCTTACACAATTCATGGCACTCACCATAGCACATATACTCCCTAATGCCCATCACCCAGCCACCTCATCCCTCCCACCTCCCTCTGCTCCAGCAACCTTCAGTTTGTTTCCTGATATTAAGAGTCTCTTATGTGCTGTCTCCCTCTCTGGTTTCACCCTGTTTCATTTTTCCCTCCATTCCCATGTGATACCCTGTCTTGTTTCTCAAATTCCTCATATCATATTCTATCATTTCTACCAGAAATCTGTTCTGAAACACATATTAGGCATGTATATATTTCTGATATACATTTCACCATTTAGAAGACAATGAAAATTCTGAAATTCATTTAGTAAAAGTGACTGAATGAATAGATGTTTAAAAGTAATGATTTTGGGGTACCTGGGTGACTCAGTGGGTTAAAGCTTCTGCCTTCAGCTCAGGTCATGATCCCAGTGTCCTGGGATCAAGCCCCACATCGGGCTCTCTGCTCAGCGGGGAGTCTGCTTCCTCCTGCCTCTCTGCCTACTTGTGATCTCTGTCTGTCAAATAAGTAAATAAAATCTTTAAAAAAAAAAAAAAAAGTAATGATTTGTTCTGATTGCATCACTGGCCTAAAAGGGAATTTCATGGAGGAAGTTAGTATATTTTGGAAATGTGGAGTACTAGCTAATTTGATTCTAAAAACAAATCAGATGTTTGAAATTCAAAATGGATTTTATTTCATTTTCACTTTATTAAAGCCCGCTTAATTTTCAGGAACAGTGGCTGTATGTCAGATATTTCTAACCATCACATCAGTTCTGCATTTATTGTTTATATCATTAGTTTCTCACAATTACAAAAATATAGGCCTAAAATAGTTTAAAAAAATCTTTTGAAGTTCATATATCTAGTCAGAGGCAAAAGTGGAATTTTATCTTAGACACTCCCTCTCCAAAGCCTAGCTCTTAGTTTTCATTTTTATACATTATCTCATAAATCATATTTTACTTTATTTATTCATTTATTTATTTATTTAAATTGTATTTTTTATTATGTTATGTTAATCACCATATAGTATGTCATTAGTTTTTGATGTAGTATTCCAAGATTCATTGTTTATGTATAACAATACATAAACAGTGCTCCACACAATACGTATATACACATCACTGGGCCAACACATCCCCCCATTCACCCCCTCTCTAAAACCCTATGTTTGTTTCTTGGAATCCATGGACTTTCATGGTTTGTCTTCCCCAGCAACCCCCTCTTCATTTTTCTCTTCCTCCTCCTAATATCCTCCATGTTATTCCTTATGTTCTATAAGTAAGTAAAACATAAAATAATTGATTTTCTCTGCTTGACTTATTTCACTCAGCATAATTTCCTCTAGTCCCATCCATGTTGATGCAAAAGTTGGATATTCATCATTTCTATTGCCTGAGTAATGTTCCATTATATATATGGAAGACATCTTCTTTATCCATTCATCCCTTGAAGTGCATCTCAGCTCTTTCCACAGTTTGGCTCTCATGGACATTGTTGCTATGAACATTGGGGTCCATATGGCTCCTCTTTTCACTACATCTATGTCTTTGGGGTAAATAACCAGTAGCGCCATTGCCAGGTCATAGGATAGTTCTATTTTTAATTTTTTGTTTGTTTTCCAAAGTGACTGCACCAACATGCATTCCCACCAACAGTATAAGAGGGTTCCCCTTTCTCCACATTTGGTCCAATCTCACTTGTTTCTTGCCTTGTTAATGTTTCCTTTTCTAACTGGTGTATGGTGGTATCTCAATGTGGTTTTGATTTGAATTTCCCTGATGGCTACTGATGATGAACATTTTTTCATGTGTTTGTTATCCATTTGTATGTATTGTTTGGTGTCTGTTTATGTCTTCTGCCCATTTTTTTATGTGATTATCTGTTTTGTAGGTGTTGAGTTTGTGAAATTATTTATAGATCTTGGATATCAGTGCTTTGTCTGTAGTGTCACTTGCAAATATCTTTTCTCATTCTGTGAATTGACTCTTTGTTTTGTTTTTTTCCTTTGTTGTACAGAAGATTTTTATCTTGACTAAGTCCCAAAACTTCATTTTTGCTTTTTTTTTCCCCCCTTGCCTTTGGAGACATGTCTTTAAAGATGTTGCTGTGGCCTATGTTAAAGAGGTTAGTGCCTATGTTCTCCCCCCAGGATGTTGATGGATTCCTGTCTCATATTGAGGTCTTTCAGCCATTTTGAGTTTATCTTTGTGTATGGTGTAAGAGAATGGTCTAGTATCATTCTTCTGTGTATAGCTATCCAATTTTCCTAGCAGCATTTATTGGAGACACTGTTTCCCCCCCCCATTGGATATTTTTTCCTGCTTTCTCAAAGATTATTTGACCATAGAGTTGAGGGTCCATATCTAGGCTTCATACTCTGTTCCATTGGTCTTTGTGTCTGTGTTTGTGCCAGTACAATGCTGTCTTGATGACCACAGGTTTGTAATAAAGCTTTAAGTCAGGCAATGTGATGCCCCAGCTTTTTTTCTTTTTCAACATTTCTTGGAGATTTGGGGTCTTTTCTGGTTCCATACAATTTTTTTTTAATTGTTTGTTCCAGCACGTTGAAAAATGCCAAGGATATTTTGATTAGGTTGGTGTTGAAAGTATAGATTGCTCTGGGCAGCATATACATTTTAACAATGTTTATTCTTCTGATCCATGAACATGGAATGTATTTTCCATCTTTTTGTGTCTTCAATTTCTCTCATGAGTGTTCTATAGTTCCTAAAGTATAGATTCTTTGCCTTCTTGGTTACGTTTATTCCAAGGTATCTCATAGGTTTTGGTTCTATTGTAAATGCAATCAATTTCTTTAGTTTCCCTATCTACAGTTTCATTTGGTGTATTAGAGAGCAACTGATGGGGCACCTGGGTGACTCAGTGAATTAAGCCTCTGCCTTTGGCTCAGATCATGATCTCAGTGTCCTAGGATCTGGCCCCATATTGGGCTCTCTGCTCAGCGGAGAGGCTGAATCCCCCCCTCTCTCTGCCTGCTGCTCTGTCTACTTGTGATCTCTCTCTCTGCCAAATAAATATTTGACAGACAGAGAGATCACAAGTAGGCAGAGAGAGGGGGGTAGAGGGAAGCAGGCTCCCCACTGAGCAGAGAGCCCTATGTGGGGCTCTATCCCAGGACCCTGCAATCATGACCTGAGTGGAAGGCAGAGGCTTTAACCCACTGAGCCACCCAGGTGTCCCAATAAATAAAATCTTATAAAAGAAAAAAAAAAGAAACTGATTTCTGTGCATTGATTTTGTATCCTGCCACATTACTGAATTGCTGTATAAGTTCTAGAAATTTGTCAGTGGAGCCTTTTGGGTTTTCCACATAAAGTATCATATCATCTGTGAAGAGAGAGAGTTTGACTTCTTCTTTGCCAATTTGAATCTTTTATTTATTTGATGTTGTTGTTGTCTGATTGCTTTTGCTAGGACTTTTAGTACTATGTTGAACATAGTGGTGAGAATGGGCATCTTTGCCATGTTCCTGATCTTAAGGGACAATTCTCAGCTTTTCCCCATTGAGAATGATATTTGCTGTGTGTTTTTCATAGAAGTATTTTATGAAATCGAGGAATGTTCCTTCTATCCCTGTACTCTGAAGAGTTTTAATTAGGAAAGGATGCTATATTTTGTCAAATGCTTTTTCTGCATCAATTTAGAGGACCATGTGGTTCTTTTCTCTTCTCTTACCGATTTGTTCTATCACATTGATTGATTTGTGAATGTTGAACCATGCTTGTATCCCAGGGATAAATCCCCCCTGGTCATGGTGGACAATCATTTTAATGTACTGTTGGATCCTATTAGCTAGGATCTTATCAAGAAACTTGGCATCTATATTCATCAGGGATATTGGTCTGAAATTCTTTTTTTTTGAAAGGGTCTTTGCCTGGTTTGGGGATCAAGGTGATGCTGGCCTCAGAACGTTTTCCTACTGTTTCTATTTTTGGAAAAAGCTTCAGGAATTATTTCTTCTTTGAATGTTTGTTAGAATTCCCCAGGGAACCCATCAAATCCTGGACTCCTGTTTTTTGGGGATTTTTTGGTCATTGCTTCAATCTCATTATTAGATGCTGGTCTATTCAGGTTGACAATTTCTTCCTGTTTCAGTCTTCAAAGTTTATAGGTTTCCAGGAAGTCATCTATTTCCTCTAGTTTGCTTAACTTATTGGTATACAGCTGTTGTTAGTAATTTCTTATTACTGTTTCTATTTCCTTGGTGTTAGTCATGATCTCTCCCTCTTTATTCATAAATTGTATTAATTTGGGTCCTTTCTCTTTTCTTTTGGATTAGGCTGGACAGTAGTTTATCAATCTTATTAATTCTTTCAAAGAACCAGCTTCTAGTTTTATTGATGTGTTCTACTGTGTCTCTGGTTTTTAATTTATTGATTTCTGCTCTAATCTTAATTATTTCTCTTCTTGTGCATGGGTAGGGTTAATTTGTTTTTGATTGTTCAGTTATGTGAGGTGTAAAGAGAGTTTGTGTATTAGGAATTTTTCATTTTTTTGAGTGAGGCTTGGAGGCTACGTATTTCCCCATTAGGACCACTTTTGTCGTACCCCTTAGGTACTCAACCAATGTGCCTTCATTCTTATTGGTTTCCATGAATTGTTTAAGTTCTTCTCTGACTTTATAGTTGATCTAATCTTTCTCAAGGAAGACAGTCTTTAGCTTTCAACTATTTGAATTTCTTCCAAACTATCTTGTGGTTGAGTACCAGTTCCCAAACATCTGAAAATATGCAGGGAATAATCTCAATAATTTGATATCATTTGAGACCTTATTTGTGACCCAGTATATGGTCTATTCTGGAAAAATCTCCATGTGCACTTAACAAGAATAAGTATTCTG
Organism: Mustela nigripes; assembly: GCF_022355385.1. Taxonomy (NCBI): domain Eukaryota; kingdom Metazoa; phylum Chordata; class Mammalia; order Carnivora; family Mustelidae; genus Mustela; species Mustela nigripes. Next base: position 56,085,256 of record NC_081565.1, on the reverse strand, counting down.
TTGTTTTAGGGTGGAATGTTCTGTATGTATCTGTGAGGTCCATCTGGTCCAGTGTTTCATTCAAAGCTATTGTTTCTTTGTTGATTATCTACTTAGATTATCTGTCTGTTGTTGAGAGTGGCATGCTAAGATTCCCTACAATTAAGGAATTATTATCAATATGTCCCTTTATTTTTGTTAACAGTTGACTTATGTAGTTGGCTGCTCCCATGTTGGGGGCATTGATATTTACAATTGTTAGATATTATTGTTGGATAGACCATTTAAAAATGATAGTGTCTTTCTGCATCTTTAACTACAGACTTCAGCTTAAAATATAAATTGTCTGATATGAGAATTACTGCCCCAGTTTTCTTTTGAGGTCCATTGGCATTAAAGATGACTCTCCATCCCATCACTTTCACTCTGGATTTATCTTTAGGTTCAAAATGAGTGTCTTGTAGACAGGATATGAATGGGTCCTGAGTTTTTAAAAGTGCAAACCTGTGCCATTTTATGGGAGCTTTTAGGCCATTCATATTGAGAGTGATTATTGACAGATAAGACTTTATTGTCATCATGGTGACTGTGAAGTCCTTGTTTCTATGGACTGTCTCTATATGTCTCTATTCTGTATCACTCTTGGGGTCTCTTTTTATAGAATCCCCCCCCTTAATACTTCTTACATGGCCAGCTTAGTGGTCACATATTCTTTCAGTCTGCCATCCTGGAAGTTTCTTATCTCTTCATCTATTGTGAATGACAACCTTGTCAGATAAAGAATTCCTGGATGCCTGTTCTTCTCATTTAGTGACCTGAATATGTCTTGCCAGACCTTTCTGGCTTGCCAGGTCTCTTTGGACAGGTCTGATATTATTCTGATGTTCTTCCCTCTCTATGTAAAGAATCTCTTCCCTCTGGCTGCCCTTAAAATTGTTTCCTTGGTTATAAGATAGGGAACTTTCACTTTAAAATTCTGGGGGGTTGGTTTATCCTCATTGATATTGCATGTGTCCTCTCTGACTCCAGGACATAAACATTTGTTCCATTTCCCAGATTAGGGAAATTCTTACTAGGATTTAGTCAAAACTATCTTTTTTTTTAATTATAATTTTTTATTTTTTATAAACATATATAGGCCTCTCTCTCTCTCTCTCCATCCCCTCAGGGATTCCCATAATTCTGACATTGGAATGTTTCATGGCATAATTTATTTCTCTATTTCTGTTTTTAATGGGTTCTAAACTGCTTGTTCCAGGCCCCCTCCTGATCCTTCTTTTCTATCAGTTTGTCTTCTAGATCACTAACTTGATCTTTTGCCTCATTTACCTTAAGTGTCAGAGTGTCTATATTAGATTAGATCTCATTGATAGCATTTTTAAGTTCTGCCAGATTTGCTCTCACTCTGTCCTTAACAAATCTATATTGCCATTAATAGTTTTCTCTAGCCTGACTATTGTCTTCATAACTATTACCCCAAAGTCTATTTCTGCCATTTTCCTTAGATCTGTATCCATTGGATGTGTATATATATTTATATATATACACACACACATACATATACATATTATATATATTTATAAAAAAAGAAAACAAAAAAGTATATGGATAAAAAATTTCAAACAAAATAGTTACTATGGAATATGTTGTATTAAACAGCTAATTGAAATACAAGTAGGTACAAGAAATTAAAGAGGAAGAATTATGAAAAAGAATTAAAAAGAGATAGAGAATTGTATTTAAGAAATACACAGGCTGTGAGGCAGTACTAAGAGCTTAATATACTGTTTTCCCATGGTGTTGGGGTTTTACAGTTTTATGGGGACCCTGTGGTTGTTGTCCTCTTGTTCTTTCAGCTTGTATTCTGGGGAAGGGGCCTGCCACATGTTTTTCAGTAAATCCTGCTTGGGTGGGGTTGCCCTGACAGGTTTTAAGGGGTTGGGCTCCATGGAAGCCAATTTTTTGGTCTTTTGTTCTCTGGAGCTTTTGTTTTCTGGTGGCTTTTCTGTGCCTTTTCAGAGGGTCAGAGCAAAGTAAACTGTCAGCACCAGGCCTCCACCTCACAGATAAGTCACAGTCTGCTCCTCTCTGAGTGGTCCAGAAAACACAAACTCCCCCTCTGGAAGCCCCATTGAATACCACAGCCTCTCACAAGTGGTGTGCACCCCCAGCCACCATCTCAGTGGTCACTAGAAGCCTCTGCTTGTCTGTGTACCCCCATGCCAACAAAACAATGAGTGATACTGGTCTGGGCAAGCCCAGTCCTGGCAGCTGCTGTTCCCAGGACCATGGACTTAAGTCCATGCCAAGTCCTCTCAGCCACATTAGAGGCAGAGGTGCTGCTGTGGTAGAGGTGGCAGCCACAAGCCGTAGGGACTGCTGACTCAAGTTTGTTCCATGTCCTTTCAGACACAAGAAGGCAGTGGCTGTTGCTGGTCCTGGGACCAAGGGATTAGGTCCACACTTACTGCTGCCTAGTCCCACACTTGTCCATTAAGTCCCTTTGTTCTGTTTGAGTATTGTTATCAGTCGCTTCCCATCCCACAGCGACCAGTCTCCAAGATATTGCTGGTCCCCAAGTGCAGAGCACCTTCATACTAAGGTATTACTTTCTTTTCTTTTTTTTTTTAATTTTTTATTTTTTATAAACATATATTTTTATCCCCAGGGGTACAGGTCTGTGAATCACCAGGTTTACACACTTCACAGCACTCACCAAAGCACACACCCTCCCCAATGTCCATAATCCCACCCCTTTCTCCCAAATCCCCTCCCCCCAGCAACCCTCAGTTTGTTTTGTGAGATTAAGAGTCACTTATGGTTTGTCTCCCTCCCAATCCCATCTTGTTTCATTTATTCTTCTCCTACCCACTTAAGCCCCCATGTTGCATCACCACTTCCTCATATCAGGAAGATCACATGATAGTTGTCTTTCTCTGCTTGATTTATTTCACTAAACATGATACGCTCTAGTTCCATCCATGTTGTCACAAATGGCAAGATTTCATTTCTTTTGATGGCTGCATAGTATTCCATTGGGTATATATAAAACATCTTCTTGATCCATTCATCTGTTGATGGACATCTAGGTTCTTTCCATAGTTTAGCTATTGTGGACATTGCTGCTATAAACATTAGGGTGCATGTGCCCCTTTGGATCACTACGTTTGTATCTTTAGGGTAAATACCCAGTAGTGCTATTGCTGGGTCATAGGTCAGTTCTATTTTCAACATTTTGAGGAACATCCATGCTGTTTTCCAGAGTGGCTGCACCAGCTTG
>NC_081565.1:56062793-56076997 GCF_022355385.1 Mustela nigripes | reverse complement strand
GGGAATACAAATGGCGGCCTCCTGGTCTCCGGCCCGGAGGAGCTGAGCGTCCAGGGCCCCACTCCTCAGTGTGCCCTCAGAGGACAGTGCCCAGTTACTCCCGTCTGCCTGACCTTTGGCCGCGCTCTGAGCTCACTGAGCCTGCGACCGGTTCAAGGTAACCCGGAGCTGCGAGCTTACTGTCGGGTATGTCTCTGTAGCCGGCTTTCCTGTTCCAATTCCCGCAAGCTCTGTGACACTCAGACACCCCCGATCCTTCTGTGACCCTGCGGGATCTGAGGCCACGCTGACCCCGCGTGGGCTTCGCCCCGGTTTAGCCTCTGGAGCGATGTCCCTCAGTGGAACAGACTTTTAATAGTCCTGATTTTGTGCTCCGTTGCTCCGCCGCTTGCCGGGAGCCGGCCCCTCCCCCCGGGGTCTATCTTCCCGTCGCTTTGGATTCACTTCTCTGCCGCTCCTACCTTTCAGAAAGTGGTTGTTTTTCTGTTTCCAGAATTGCTGTTCTTCTTCTCTTCGATCTGCGGATGGATTTGCAGGTGTTTGCAATCTTTAGATAAGCTATCTAGCTGATCTCCTGCTAGCTGAAGTAGTCTCAGCCTGCTACTTCTCCGCCGTCTTCGAAATGTAGGCTGCCCCAGGGAGCGGCGCAGGGGCGGCAGGTCCCCAAGCGTCCAGACTGTTCTGAAAGACGCTTATTTGCTAATCTGAAAGCATCCACGGGAGGAGAGGAGGCCTGTAATTTAAGACTCATTCAGGGGATGCTGGTGGAAGGACAGCAACTGCACGCTGTCCTCATGCCAGGCTCTAGCAGCCGCCACCATCTTTATAACTCTCAGGTATTACTTTCTAATGTCTCACTTCTGGTGGCTCCCTCCCCCTTCTGTTTATCCTTTGATATCTGTCTTTGCACTCCTAACTCCTCTGTACCTCTCCACTGATGATCCTCTGCCCTTGTAGAGATCCAGAAATGTATAGCCTTACATCTCAGACTGATTTCATGGGTTTCCAGAGTGCACTGGTAGATATTTAGCTCAATTCTGAGGACTGGTTGAAAAAGGGTCCCCCACTCTTCTGTCATCTTGCCCTTTACCTCTCATATATCATATTTTAACAAATTATAGGATGTTATATTTTTGCCAAGTAAGTTATTCCATAATTCTTTTCTCACATATTGATTGTAGAAGGCATCTTCCAGAGATGTTAATATATGAAAGAAGTAAGCCATGTGACTTAGGAATTAATAAAATAATGTAATTAGAATCCAAGACTGAGTGAAGTAATATCAGTTTTATGCACTAAGGAACCAAGTAAAATATATTTAATCATTTTGCTTTGGGAAATAGTTAGTGAGAGAGCAGTTGAAAATATATCTTTCAACACCAAAAGTGATTCACTTAAACACTAAACTCGTCCTTACTGCAGTAATGATACCCTTGAAACTAACTAACCTTGTATACATTTCCATTACATATAAAATTAAGGGCTAAACAAAAATCTTTTTTTGCTTGTTTGTTTTGATTTTGTATTGCAGCAGAATGCTTTAGTAAAGAATAAACACACACTGGTTCCCACCTTCTTCTTTCACCTTAAAACATTAAAAGAAACTCATTTTGTGGAGCTATTATAGAAATTAAGGATACCTGTCCTTAAAAGGAGCTTTCAGACTTAAAAATTACCACCATTAGGAGAAAAGTACTAGATCCACCATTCAGGAAAAAGTGATAGAATTAACTATTTGTGTTTCAAGAGTTAAAAATAGGCCTCTTAAAAAAAAAAAAAAAAACAGGGTATTGATTATTAGTTTGATATTAAGAAGAAAGATCCTACCTCCCCTAAATATTAATGCCACAGTTGAGTCTCAAGATGAGAAATACTTGAGCAGCTTTCCATATGGCACAGTGAAGCAACACAGTGCAAAGCAGACCCTGGCCCAGTAGGATCACAACCCAGGCCATTATAAATGGGCACTAAGAAGTCAGATGCAAGACTTTTGGGAACTTTATAAGCCTCTGGATTTGGATGGACTTGTTGATGTTGTTGCTTTTAATTTTTGGTTTGTTTCCTTATTTATTATTTAAGGTAGTCTCTGATCTAAAAGAAAATAATGTTAAGCATCTTAATTTATCTGTGATTTAGGTATTCCATGTGATTTTCATTTAATTTAGAAAAGGAAGAGAAATGTGACCATAATACCAGTAATGTAGAAAAATGACCTTCTAGATACCTTTTTTCATTGGCAGAAAACAAAACAAAACAAACAAAAACAAACAACAACAACAACACACAAACACAGCCAAAATAGGAGATAGATTCATATATTAGAGCTGGTCCTGGTAGTTAGACTGACAATGTATAGAGTGGAAGGTGACAGTAATAAAGAGAAAAGGAAGCTGAGTGAGTCTCAGAGGCTTTGAATAAGACAGAAAAATGAACTCAAAAGTCAAGCAGGGATAAAGAAGCTGACCCTGGCAGTTAATAATAGAAAGATGCTTTTGGGGTTTTTAGAGCAGGGAGCTCAATAAACTATTTATTTGGTTAAGTTTCAGAAAAAAATATCTAAAGCTCAAAATAAATACAGAAGCAGTTGTAGGCATTTGATTTTATTTTCCTTCTCTCTCTCTCTCTCTCTCTCTCTATATATATATATATATATAATCAAAACAGAACATAGTTGCCAGATGTGACTCTTTTACTATTGAAAGGGGCTTTTTATCCTGTAGACCATATATGATCTTTGAGTTTGTAGAGCAATTCTACTACACTTTATTTATATACAAAAATACATATGAACGGAAATGAATTAGTGGTTAAATAGAAGAAAAAGAATTAGTGATTGTCAAAATGTTAATATAAATTATAAAAATGTTACATGTTTAATTAAAATGGTCATTTACTTATTTATTGAAGAATTAAGCTTTTAGCACAGAAAAAGTGCAACACAGCACTTGCACAGAAAAAGACAGCTAGATCAATGGAATAAAGCAGAAAACCCAGAGATGAACCCACATTTTTATGGTCAATGGACTATTGACAAAAGAGGAAAGAATATCCAATGGAAGAAAGACAATCTCTTCAACAAATGGTGCTTGGAAAACTAGACAGTAACATGGAAAAGAATAAAACTGGATGACTTTACTACACCATACACAAAAATAAATTCAAAATGGATGAAAGACCTAAATATGAGATAGGAAACCATCAAAATCCTAGAAGAGAACACAGGCAGTTACTCTTTGACATTGGCCTTGCAATTTTCTTTTTTTCCTAGGTAAGTCCCAGAGGCAATGGAAACAAAAGCAAAAATAAACTATTGGGACTTCATCATGATAAATAGCTGGGGTACCTAAGTATCTCAGTGTGTTAAGCCTCTACCTTTGACTCAGGTCATGCATCACCTCAGGGTCCTGGGATGAAGGCCTCATTGGCCTCTCTGCTCAGCAGGGAGCCTTCTTCCTCCTCTTTCTCTGCCTGCCTCTCTGCCTACTTGTGATCTCTCTCTGTCAAATAAATAAATTAAATATTAAAAAAAAAAGATAAGAAGCTTATGCACAGTGAAGGAAACAACAAACAAAACCAGAAGGCAACCTACAGAATAGGAGAATATATTTACAAATGACATATTAGATAAAAAGTTAGTCTCTAAAGTATAGAAAATTTACAAAACTCAACACCCAAAAAACAAGTAATTCAGTTAAAAAATGGGCAGAAGACATGAATAGACATTTTTCCAAAGAAGATATCCAGATGGCCAACAGACACATGAAAAGATGCTCAACATCACTGATCATCAGGGAAATACCAATCAAATCTACAAAGAGATATCACTTCACACTTGTCAGAATGACTAAAATCAACAATACAAGAAATAGTAGGTGCTGGTGAAGATGAGGAGAAAGGGGAACCCCCTTATGCTGTTGGAATGGCAGCAAACTTATGTACCCAGTCTGGGAAACAGTGTGGAGTTTCCTTAAAATCTTAAAAATAAAACCAACCTCTCATCCAGCAATTGCACTACTACATATTTGCCCAAAGGATTAAAAAATACCCATGTGAAAAGATACATACACCTCTATCTTTATAGCAGCATTGTCAACAATAGGTAAATTATGAAAAGAGCCCAAATGTCCATCAATTGATGAATGGATAAAGAAGTGGTGTGTGTGTGTGTGTGTGTGTGTGTGTGTGTGTGTGTGTGTATCTTAAAAAGCAGCATAAATTTTGATAGCACACACACTATTTCATATATATAATTATTACTTAGCTATATTACCATACTAATACAGTATTAATATTAATATAAATATTACTCAGCCATAAAAAAGAATGAAATCTTGCTATTTTCAATGACCTGGATGGAGCTAGAGTATCATGCTAAGTGAAATAAGTCAGACAGAAAAAGAAAAATACCATATAATTTCACTCATATGTGCAATTAGAACAAACAAACAAACAATCATAGGGGAAAAAGGGAGATAGGCAAAACAGGAAACAGATTCTTTTTTTTTTTTAAAGATTTTATTTATTTATTTGGCAGACAGAGATCACCAGTAGGCAGAGAGGCAGGCAGAGAGAGAGAGAGGAGAAAGCAGGCTCCCTGCTGAGCAGAGAGCCCGATGTGAGACTCGATCCCAGGACCCTGAGATCATGACCTGAGCCGAAGGCAGAGGCCTAACACTCTGAGCCACCCAGGCGCCCAAGGAAACAGATTCTTAATGATAGAGGACAAACTGATGGTTAGCAAAAGGGATTTGGGGAGGGATATGGGTATTAAGGAGTGTAGTTGCTGTGATGAGCACTGGGTGTTGTATATAAATGTTGAATCATTAATTTGTACACCTGAAAACAAACAAACAAAAAAAGGAAAGAAAAAGAAAATGCTAATGTCAAGTGTATAACATGGAAATATAATGCTCCAGAATCTAATATACCTCTGTAGCATATATAGACACTCAATTAAACCTGCTTGAATTTCTTTTTGTGTGAAAAACAGTAATATGGGCCCTGAAATCATGATTTTCCTCATTTTATGATGATTGTATGAAAATATCTGGATACATTCAAAATCAGCAATTTCTGACATCAGAATACAATCTATGCTAACATAGGGATAAAAAGTTATCTATATGGGTTTTAAAAATTGATGGCACTAAAAAACTATTCAATTCAATTTATATAATATTTTAAGTGACTGGAAAAAATATAAAGAAATGAAAAACTCATGATATTTAATATTTGTTTGAAGGCTTGGGAGATGACTATATTTTGCAGGTCTTGTAAAATAGAAAGTTAATTAAGCCAGTAGAAGCCTTATGTAATGAAGTATCTGCTTACAAATAAATGAATACCTTAATGCACCCATCTTTTGTTAATGAAACATTCATTAGGGAATGAAAGAAATCAAATGTTTAAACAAGCTTAGGAGTTATCCAAACTGTTTTTTTTTCCCCAGCTAGAGCAGCTAAATAAATGATCCAATCACTATATTTTATAAAGCAGATTGCTTTATTCCTGAAATTTCCATGTATTATTTAGGAAGACACCATTTAAAAAATCATATCTGGTCAATTATAATTCATTTGCATATTAATATGAAATAGTCACAAGTTCAGACATGCAACACTGATAACAATACTTAGAAGGATGTTGATGGTGATGCTGAAGTGCCAGAGATGATGATATCTATATCCATATATATCTATATACTTATATATAGATATATATACATATTTAAGATTTATTTATTTCTTTAAGACAGAGAGTACAAGAGAGAAAAGGGAACATGTTTTCTTCTCTCTGCCTGCCTCTCTGCCTACTTGTGATCTCTGTCTGTCAAATAAATAAATAAAAATCTTTAAAAAACAAAACAAAAAACCTAACCAGGATTCATTTTGTAGAAGAGGATATTAAAGGCCTGAGGTTGGTTGGTTGGTTGGTTTTTTGCTTAGTTTTTGTTCTGTATTTTGTTTTCTAAAATAATAACTCAAGATTCTAGAACTGGAAAATGGCAGAGGTAGGATTCAAAGATATTTGACCACAAAATTCTTGCTCTTTAACCTATACTATACATCTTCCTTTAACTGTAAAATGAGTTTCTTAAGGGCCAGCATAATTTTTGATAGAACACACAAACTATTTCACACTAAATTCATTATTATAGAACTTAGTACCACCATATGAGGAAACAAACAGGTGAGAACCAAGAAAGCAGAGAGGACATCAAAGCTTGGAATGGATACTGAGGCCAGCAAAACATACAAATAGGTCATCACATACTTTCTGCTTAAAATCGGTACTAGATTTTCCTTGAAATGAAGGACATAAGAGAGAACAAAATTTATTTCTGTGGTGTTGCAGCAGAACTCTTAAAAGAGAAAGTTTCTAAATAATACCTGAGTTTGATGGCCTTATATTTAGTTGCATGACCTTAGAGTTGTAGACCTTCAAGAGATTGAGTTTCTCACCTAAAATGCAATGGATGTTTTCTGATGTTCTCTTAATATGACACAGGATAATGATGATATGTATTTATAATCAGTTCACACATTTGGTAAGAGTCACTAAGACCCTTCTAGTTCAATTTCATACATGATAGTGAATTCCTTTTGATACCTCTCTGTTGTGCATTAGAGTTGACATTAGTAGATAAAGATTGAGTTTCTAATCTCAACTCTTAACATGACTCTTAACATGAGCAAAGTTTTTAATATTTCTGAATTTTTATTTTTTCTATGAAAAAATAGAGAAGGTGGTAACACTGACCACACTGCATATGCTTCATAGTTTGTACTCTTTCTGATCCACAGTGGGCTCTCAAAAATTGTACCAATTATGATGATGATGATATTGATAATTATGATTATGACTGTTAAGTTATCTGTGAATTACTTATTTATCTGTTTTGGCACTATATTCCCTTCTGACCAATATTTTTTTTTCTCTGTGCTATAAATTTCTTTCATCAGATTAGTTTAGACAGCATAATATCCCTTATATCCTACTTCTTTCAGACTAGCTCCTTTCACCCAAACAATATATAATTGAATTCTTTATCCATTCATTCTCTTCATGACTTATCATCATCAAGTCATTGACACACTTCACTATTCCAGTGCTTAGAGAAAGACTTTCACAAGTACTTGAAAAAAAAAAGATTGTTTTTCCTGGGGCACCTGGGTGGCTCAGTGGGTTAACACTTCTGCCTTCAGCTTAGGTTATGATCCCAGGGTCCTGGGATTGAGCCCCACATCTAGCTCTCTGCTCAGCAGGGAGCCTGCTTCCCCCTTTCTCTCCCTGCCTGCCTTTCTGCCTATCTGTGTTCTCTGTCTGTCAAATAAATAAATAAAATCTTTTAAAAAATAAAAAAAAAAGATTTCTTTTCCAAATATATAATTCCTTTACATCACTGTGCTTATATTTTCACATAAATTTGTCCTACTAATTGCATAATATATATTCTATCTCTCTCATAGCATCACCTTTAATATTCGAATGATGCCATGCTTAACAAACATTCACTGAGGATGCCTGGGTAGCTCAGTCAGCTGAATATCTGCCTTCAGCTCAGGTAAGTCAGTGATCCCACTGATTGATTACTGCATTGGACTCCCTGCTTCATGGGCAGCCTGCTTCTTTCTCTGCCTCTCTCTCACTCTCTCATGAATAAATAAATAAAATCTTTTAAAAAATCATTTAAAAATATCTCCTTAAGTTGTTTTCAATACATGATAATAGAAAGGACTAAACACAGAAAGGAGTAGTTGGCTTTCTGAGTGAGTTCAGACAGAGAAAGCAAGGTAAAATTATAGAAGTTAATGTAAACTTGCAGGAAAAGGTGCATTGCAGTAAGGACTCTCTCCTGTCTTAACTCAATAAAGACATAGGGGTTGTTTAGGTATCAGAAGATGTATAAGAAAATCTGTTCGATATGAATCTATTTCCTTCTGAATAGGCATAATAAAAACATTTGAAAATTATTTAAAAATTTAAAAGTCAATATATTAAAATTTGCAATATTAGGGTTTTAAAATATTTTTATATCAAAATAACTCTATGTTACTTTTTATTATAATTTTATCTGAACTTCTTGGAAGCAAATTCATCAATAATATTTTCAAAATCAACCTTTTCTACTTTAATGTTCCGGAATGAAGCTAGTTCCTAAACTAAAACTAAAACTAGATTAAATGGGTTTTTAGAAGTCCGCAGTTTCTCTTTATTGCCTTAGGCTCTGTTACTGTTCTGCATGGTACTGCTGTGTGCAATCTATTTGGAATTTTTATTTCATTGACTGTGATTTTTTTAATTTATTTTGAACTATTTTAAATAGTGAATTTAAATTATTATTTATCTTGATTTCTGATTTTTAGGAACCTCTTTATTTTATTTTATTTATTTATCAGAGAGAGAGAGGGGAAGAGAGCGAGCACAGGCAGACAGAATGGCAGGCAGAGGCAGAGGGAGAAGCAGGCTCCCTGCTGAGCAAGGAGCCCAATGTGGGACTCGATCCCAGGATGCTGGGATCATGACCTGAGCCGAAGGCAGCTGCTTAACCAACTGAGCCACCCAGGCGTTAGGGACCTCTAATTTTATGCCTGAAGTGAGTTCTGCATTTCTTTCTAGCTCCAGGTCCTTAATTTACAAGAGAACCAAATAAAAAATCCAATCTTGCTAACTGACAATTTGTTAGAGGGATAAGTCAGTAGGTACAGTGAGAGAGGTATTCAATCTCTGGACAGTACTTAGTTGTGAGTTCCTGATATCTGACAAAAATCCAACTTATAGGTAGCTTGCCTAACAGCCCACATATTTTAATCTTCATATTTGCCTTACCTAGCACAGTGACTAAAGAATTATAAGTGATTAATGATTATCTCAGTGTTGAATAAATTAAATTATTTTAACAATTATTGAATAAAGCAATTGATTTATATTGATAGTTCTTCCAGAGCAAAATTGAAGTAGTCTAATTGATGACATTTTTATTTCATAGTGGAACCACAGTAGAAATTAGGAAGAAATAATAACCTTTTTATATTTAAACACTCAATTAGTGTATTTATTTCCAGTTTAAATGGCAAAAATAGTAATCGAACCTGAGGAAATAAGTATCATTTCAAACATTTCATATAGCTATTCTAGGATCTCAGTTTCTTTTCTATGATGAAAACCTCTAATGAAATCATGCAAGTTTTGATTTTGAGAAAGTTATTTATTAATATAATGCCAAACAAAAGTCAATAAAAATGTATCAAATTATAGCATTGAATAATTAATTAATATCTGCATTCTCACAAATAATGAAATTAATTAATATCAAAAACATTAAGTAGTATGGAATTAAACTGTTAAATGAATTACAAATAAATATATTTCTTTTCATGCCCTCATGAAAACCTATTTCCAAAATTTTTGAATTTCAAAATGTTATGTATAATTTATATATATTTGTTATTAATATAAATATATAATGAATATATAAAACTATGTATAATTTTTATATGCATATGTGTGTAGAACTACATATATTTATATATAATATACATGGAAATCATATATAAAATATGTATGAATGCATGTTAATGAATTATGTCATTAATATAGGTGATTTTACTGTGGAAGGCCTTAGTAATTTATTAAATGAGGGTCTAATTTAAAGATCTTCATTTTTAATAGTTGCATGGAGGGTATTTCATTAGTGGACATGAAATTTTGGAAGGTAGCATGATTGAAGTATTACCTTTCTTTAATTATATTTGTATCTTTATTTGAGATAAGATTGATTAGATACTTTTTTGAGCTTTTGTCATATAGCCGGTACATTCTAGAACCTTTATATACTGACTTAAGTACATTTATAAGGAATGAAAAATAGTGAAAAGTAAATAGACTAAACTCAAAACACGGAAAAACAACAAAAAGGGTAAGCTAAAAAGAATACAAAGTATGTAGGGGAAAAAATTGCAGATATCTATTTAAATTAAACAAAATACAAAAAGAAAATGTATAATATCAAAATATACTTTTATTTTTCCCAAGTTTTTTTAAGATTTTATTTATTTATTTGACAGACAGAGATCACAAGTAGGCAGAAAAGCAGGCCCTGGGATCGAGCCCCACATTGGGCTTTCTGCTCAGCAGGGAGCCTGCCTCCCCCTCTCTCTCTGCCTGTTTCTCTGCCTACTTGTGGAAGAATGTGTTGATTCTGGGTGCAGGCTGAAGATTTGGTTTTCTCACTCAGAGGAGTTCTCAGTGGGAAAACAATCAGGGAGAACTTTAGTAGTTGTATGGGGTTTTCCTGATCTGTAAACTTGGTGGGGAATGTTACAGAAACATTTTTTTCACCTCATGAAATATATGCTAAGTTTGGGGTTATATATCAGAACATGTAGAGGACTATGCCAATGCTTTCTTTCTTTTTTTTTTTAAGTTTTCTTATTTATTTATTTGACACAGAAAGAGAGCACAAGCAGGAAGAGCAGCAGGCAAAGGAAGAGGAAGAAGACTCCCTTCTGAACAAAGATCCCCATGTGAGACTTGATCTCAGGACCCTGAGATCTTGACCTGAGCCGAAAGTAGAGCCACCCAGGTGCCCTGGTCAAGGCTTTTTTTTTTTTTTTTTAATTTGAGATGGATAGATAGATAATGATGATAATTAGATAGATGGATGATGGATTAGATCAATCAATCGATCAATAGATAGAATGAGAGGAAAAGTCAGATGAGTGGTAAGAGGGAGTGGGAGAAGAAGACTTCCCACTGAGCAAGGAGTCTGATTTGTTTGGGGGCTGAATTCCAGGACCCTGAAATCATGACCTGAGTGGAAGGCAGATGCTTTTTTTTTCTTTTTTTTTTTTTTTAAAGATTTTATTTATTAATTTGACAGAGAGATCACAAGTAGGCAGAGAGGCAGGCAGAGAGAAGAGGGGAAACAGGCTCCCCCCACTGGGTAGAGAGCTTAATACAAGGCCCGATCCCAGGACTCTGAGATCATGACCTGAGCCAAAGGCAGAGGATTTAACCCACTGAACCACCTAGGTGCCCCAGAAGGCAGATGTTTAACCAACATCTATAGGTGCCCTATAGGCTAAGGCTTTCTAAAGTCAAACTGAGTCTAGTCTGCAATGCTTAGATGATAATATGTGGTTGGAAGGAGAAACATTCTTCAATTCAAACACAAAAATAAAGGCAGGAATTTAACGAGTTAAGGTTAAATTTTCCACCAGACAGAGGTGAATATCCCACAGTCTTTCAAGTTGAAGATAAAAAGATGCACCAACTCTTAATTAGGAGACTAGAAATAAACATTAAGATAATAAAAATAAATAAATAGTATAAAAAGTGATGAAGAGATTAAAATTTCAATAAAGCCCAGCTCAACTCGTATCTTGAAGGAATCAGTCCTTCACCATTTCTGACATACACAAATGAGAATCTTCTCTGTCTGAAGATGTCATCCAGAATGTTTGCAGCTATTTTATAAAAGAAAGACATCCAGCTAAATATTAACCATTACTAAACATATGAAAGGGAGGAAAATATTAAAAAATTATTTGATCTCTTTTATCACATAAGGTCTTAAAACAATCATTTATGTTATATAAAGTAAATAAATATATCAACAAAATAGATGAAATCATGGAGAATTTCAACACAAATTCATCCAAAACCTTCATGATCAAAACACCAAAGGCACGTAGAAATAAAAGGAAATTAACTTAACAGTAAAAGCTATATATGGAAAAAAAAACACAGCAAACATCATATTCAATTTAAGATTTTCTTCTAAGATCTGGTCTGCTTCTACTACTTCTATTCAACATAGTATTGGAAGTTCTAACGAGGAAATTTAGGCAAAAAAGGAAAAAAAAAAGGAAGGAAAGAAGGAAGGGAAAAAAAAGGAAGGAAGGAAAGAAGGAAGAAATGTATCCAAATTGGAAAGGAAAAAGTAAAATTGTCCCCATTTGCAGACAATATGATCTTATATGTAGAAAACCCCTAAGATTAAAAAAAAAAAAAACTGTTATAACTAACAAATTTACTCAGCAAAGTATCAGGGTACAAAGTCAACACACAAAAATCAACTGAATTTCTATACACTAATAGTGAACAATCTGGAAAGGAAATTATGGAAACAATTCTATTTATAATAGTATCAAAAAGAAAATTGTGAATTAATTTAATAAAGATTGTCAAAATTTGAACACGGAATGTTACAAAATATTGCTGAAAGTCATAAAAGTATATATTAAATGACATCATATCTTATGTTCATGGATTAGAAGATAGTATTGTATTCTATAGATGTGATGCAATACCTCTCAAAATCTCATGACATTTTTTGCAGAAATAGAAAAACACATTCTAAAATTCACATATAACCTCAAGAGACTCCAAATATCCAAAACAATTTTGAAAAAAAAAGAGCAAAAACTAAAACAAAAACAAACAAACAACAACAACAACAAAAGTGAAATGATTTATACTTCCTGATTTCAAAACTTATTGCAAAGCTGGAGTATCAAAACAGTGTGGTTCCACCATAAAAGTAGATATATGGATCAATGGAATGGAATAGATAGCACAGGAATAAACCCTCACATCTATGTTCAAATAATTTTTGACAAAGGATCCAAGAATATTCAATGAAGAAAGCACCATCTTTCCAACAGTGGTGCTGGGAAAACTGGATATCTTCTTGAAAAAGAAATAATTTGCACCCTTATCAAATACTGTATAGAAAACTTAACTCAAAATCACCTAACGCTTAAACTACAACTTAAACCATAAAATTCTTTGAAGAAACCATTACTGTAAAAGCCTCATGATATTAGACCTGGCAAAAATTTCTTAGATAGGACAGCAAAGTCACAGGCAACAAAGGAAAAAAAATAGACAAACTAGACTTCATGAAAATATTGAAATTGTGTGCACCAAAAGGCACTATCAGAGTAAAAAGTCAACCCACAGAATGAGAGAAAATATTTGTGAATCAGAGATTATTAAAGGATTAATATGCAAATAGATAGCAAACTCCTAAAACCCAAAAACAAAAAACCCAGTTCAGAAGTGAGCAAAAGACTTGAATGGACATCTCTCTAAAGAAGATATACACATGGCCTGTAATCACCAAAAAATTCTCATCATTACTAGTTATTCAGAATATGCAAATGAGGAGGAGTCAAGATGGCGGAGAAGTAGCAGGCTAAGACTACTTCAGCTAGCAGGAGATCAGCTAGATAGCTTATCTAAAGATTGCAAACACCTGCAAATCCATCCGCAGATCGAAGAGAAGAAGAACAGCAATTCTAGAAACAGAAAAACAACCACTTTCTGAAAGGTAGGACTGGCAGAGAAGTGAATCCAAAGCGACAGGAAGATAGACTCCGGGGGGAGGGGCCAGCTCCCAGCAAGCGGCGGAGCAACGGAGCACAAAATCAGGACTTTTAAAAAGTCTGTTCTGCTGGAGGACATCGCTCCAGAGGCTAAACCGGGGAGAAGCCCACGCAGGGTCAGCGTGGCCTCAGGTCCCGCAGGGTCACAGAAGGATCGAGGGTGTCTGAGTGTCGCAGAGCTTGCAGGTATTGGAACGGGAAAGCCAGCTACAGAGACAGAGCTGACAGTAAGCTCAAGGCTGGGGGTTACCTTGAACTGGCCACAGGCACGGTGAGCTGGGAGCGCCGCCAGAGGTCAGGAAGACGGGAGATAATGGGCGCTGTTCTTTGAGGGCGCCCTGAGGAGTGGGGCCCTGGGCTCAAGGCTCCTAAGGGCTGGAGACCAGGAGGCCGCCATTTGTATTCCCGGCCTCCAGAACTCTACGGAAAGCGCTCAGGGAACAAAAGCTCCTGAAAGCAAACCTGAGCGGATTACTCAGCCCAGCACCTGGTAATGGCAGTGCAATTCCGCCTGGGGCAAAGACATTTGAGAATCACTACAACAGGCCCCTCTCCCAGAAGATAAACAAGAAATCCAGCCAAGACCAAGTTCACCTACCAAGGAGTGTGGTTTCAATACCAAGGAGAGCAGCAGAATTCCAGAGGACGAGAAGGCAAAGCATAGAACTCATGGCTTTCTCCCTGTGATTTTTTACACTGGCAGTTCATTTAATTGTTTTTTTTTTTCATATTTTTTTCTCTTCTTCTGCTAAATTTTTTTTAACTTTTACCCTTTTCTTTTTTAACGTTTTTTAACTAGTTTATCTAATATAT
>NC_081565.1:56060615-56062693 GCF_022355385.1 Mustela nigripes | reverse complement strand
ACCCTTTTCTTTTTTAACGTTTTTTAACTAGTTTATCTAATATATATATTTTTTCTTTTTTATACTTTTCTTTATTCGTTTTCTTTTTTAAATTCTTCTCTATTTTTTTCTTTTTCTTTCTTCCTTTTTGAACCTCTTTTTATCCCTTTTCTCCCACCTCATGATTTGGGATCTCTTCTGATTTGGTTAAAGCATATTTTCCTGGGGTTGTTGCCACCCATTTAGTATTTTACTTGCTCCTTCATATACTCTTATCTGGACAAAATGACAAGGTGGAAAAATTCACCACAAAAAAAAAAAAAAAAGAACAAGAGGCAGTACCCAAGGCTAGAGACCTAATCAATATAGACATTGGTAATATGTCAGATCTAGAATTCAGAATGACATTGCTCAAGTTCTAGCCAGGCTAGAAAAAAGGCATGGAAGATATTACAGAAATCCTCTTGGGGTATCTAAAAGACTTTTTGGGAGAAATAAAAGAACTAAAATCTAATGAAGTTGAAATCAAAAAAGCTATTAATGAGGTGCAATCAAAAATGGAGGCTCTCACTGCTAGGATAAATGAGGCAGAAAAAAGAATTAGTGATCTAGAAGACCAAATGACAGAGAATAAAGAAGCTGAGCAAAAGAGGGACAAACAGCTATTGGACCACAAGGGGAGAATTCGAGAGATAAGTGACACCATAAGAGGAAACAACATTAGAATAATTGGGATTCCAGAAGAAGAAGAAAGAGAGAGGTGAGCAGAAGTTATACTGGAGAGAATTATAGGGGAAAATTTCCCCAATATGGCAAAGGGAACAAGCATCAAATTTCAGGAGGTTCAGAGAACACCCTTCAAAACCAAAAAGAATAGGCCCACACCCCATCACCTAATAGTAAAATTTACAAGTCTTAGTGACAAAGAGAAAATCCTGAAAGCAGCCCGGGAAAAGAGGTCTGTAACAAACAATGGTAAAAATATTAGATTGGCAGCTGACTTATCCACAGAGACCTGGCAGGCCAGAAAGAGCTGGCATGATATTTTCAGAGCACTAAACGAGAAAAACATGCAGCCAAGAATACTATATCCAGCTAGGCTATCATTGAAAATAGAAGGAAAGGTTAAAAGCTTCCAGGACAAACAAAAACTGAAAGAATTTGCAAACACCAAACCAGCTCTACAGGAAATCTTGAAAGGGGTCCTCTAAGCAGAGAGAGAGCCTACAAGTGGTAGATCAGAAAGGAACAGAGACCATATACAGTAACAGTCACCTTACAGGCAATACAATGGCACTAAATTCATATCTCTCAATAGTTACCCTGAATGTTAATGGACTAAATGCCCCAATCAAAAGACACACGGTATCAGAATGGATAAAAAAACCAAAAACCATCTATATGTTACCTACAAGAAACTCATTTTAAACCTGAAGACACCTCCAGATTTAAAGTTAGGGGGTGAAAAAGAATTTACCATGCTAATGGACATCAGAAGAAAGCAGGAGTGGCAATCCTTATATCAGATCAATTAGATTTTAAGCCAGACTATAATAAGATGAGGATGCCCCCTACGTGGGAGCAGCCAACTATATAAACCAATTAATAACAAAATCAAAGAAACACATCAACAATAATACAATAATAGTAGGGGACTTTAACACTCTCCTAATTGAAATGGAAGATCATCCAAACAAAAGACCAACATGGAAATAAAGGCCTTAAATGACACACAGGACCAGATGGACATCACAGATATATTCAGAACATTTCATCCCAAAGCAGCAGAATAGACACACACATTCTTCTCTACTGCACATGGAACATTCTCCAGAATAGATCACATCCTCCATCCTAAATCAGGACTCAACCAGTATCAAAAGATTGGGATCATTCCCTGCATATTTTCAGACCACAATGCTTTGAAGCTAGTACTCAACCACAAGAGGAAGTTGGAAAGAACCTAAATACATGGAGACTAAACAGCATACTTCTAAAGAATGAATGGGTCAACCGGGAAATTAAAGAAGAATTGAAAAAAATCATGGAAACAAATGATAATGAAAATACAATGGTTCAAAATCTGTGGGACACAACAA
>NC_081565.1:56024140-56060515 GCF_022355385.1 Mustela nigripes | reverse complement strand
ACAACAAAGGCAGTCCTGAGAGGAACATATATAGCGGTACAAGCCTTTCTCAGGAAACAAGAAAGGTCTCAGGTACACAACCTAACCCTATACCTAAAGCAGCTGGAGAAAGAACAAGAAAGAAACCCTAAGCCCAGCAGGAGAAGAAAATCATAAAGATCAGAGCAGAAATCAATGAAATAGAATCCAAAAAAACAATAGAACAAATCAACGAAACTAGGAGCTGGTTCTTTGAAAGAATTAATAGGATTGATAAACCCCTGGCCAGTCTTATCAAGAAGAAAAGAGAAAGGACCCAAATAAAGAAAATCATGAATGAAAGAGGAGAGATCACAACTAACACCAAAGAAATAGAGACCATTATAAGAACATAGTATGAGCAACTCTACACCAACAAATTTGACAATCTGGAAGAAATGGATGCATTCCTAAAGACATATAAACTACCACAACTGAACAAGGAAGAAATAGAAAGCCTGAACAGACCCATCACCAGTAAGGAGATTGAAACAGTCATTAAAAATCTCCAAACAAACAAAAGCCCAGGATCAGACGGCTTCCCAGGGGAATTCTACCAAACATTTAAAGAAGAACTAATTCCTATTCTCCTGAAACTGTTCCAAAAAATAGAAATGGAAGGAAAACTTTGAAACTCATTTTATGAGGCCAGCATCACCTTGATCCCAAAACCAGACAAGGATCCCAACAAAAAAGAGAACTATAGACCAATATCCTTGATGAACAGAGATGCGAAAATTCTCACCAAAATACTAGCCAGTAGGATTCAACAGTACATTAAAAGGATTATTCACCACGACCAAGTGGGATTTATTCAAAGGCTGCAAGGTTGGTCCAACATCCGCAAATCAATCAATGTGATACAACACATCAATAAAAGAAAGAACAAGAACCATATGATACTCTCAATAGATGCTGAAAAAGCATTTGACAAAGTACAGCATCCCTTCTTGATCAAAACTCTTCAAAGTGTAGGGATAGAGTGCACATACCTCAATATTATCAAAGCCATTTATGAAATGCCACCACAGTTATCATTCTCAATGGAGAAAAACTGAAAGCTTTTCTGCTAAGGTCAGGAACACATCAAGGATGTCCATTATCACCACTGCTATTTAACATAGTACTAGAAATCCTAGCCTCAGCAATCAGACAACAAAAGGAAATTAAAGGCATCCAAATCAGCAAAGAAGTAGTCAAATTATCACTCTTCTCAGATGATATGGTACTATATGTGGAAAACCCAAAAGACTCCACTCCAAAACTGCTAGAACTTGTACAGGAATTCAGTAAAGTGTCAGGATATAAAATCAATGCACAGAAATCAGTTGCATTTCTCTACACCAACAACAAGACAGAAGAAAGAGAAATTAAGGAGTCCATCCCATTTACAATTGCACCCAAAACCATAAGATACCTAGGAATAAACCTAACCAAAGAGGCAAAGAATCTATACTCAGAAAACTATAAAGTACTCATGAAAGAGATTGAGGAAGACACAAAGAAATGGAAAAATGTTCCATGCTCCTGGATTGGAAGAATAAGTATTGTGAAAATGTCTATGCTACCTAAAGCAATCTACACATTTAATGCAATTCCTATCAAAGTACCATCCATCTTTTTCAAAGAAATGGAACAAATAATTCTAAAATTTATATGGAACCAGAAAAGACCTCGAATAGCCAAAGGGATATTGAAAAAGAAAGCCAACGTTGGTGGCATCACAATTCCGGACTTCAGGCTCTATTACAAAGCTGTCATCATCAAGACAGCATGGTACTGGCACAAAAACAGACACATAGATCAATGGAACAGAATAGAGAGCCCAGAAATAGACCCTCAACTCTATGGTCAACTAATCTTCGACAAAGCAGGAAAGAATGTCCAATGGAAAAAAGACAGCCTCTTCAAGAAATGTCATTGGGAAAATTGGACATCCACATGCAGAAAAATGAAATTGGGCCATATCCTTACACCACACCCAAAAATAGATTCAAAATGGATGAAGGACCTCAATGTGTGAAAGGAATCCATCTAAATCCTTGAGGAGAACACAGGCAGCAACCTCTTTGACCTCAGCTGCATCAACATCTTCCTAGGAACATTGCCAAAGGCCAGGGAAGCAAGGGAAAAAATGAACTATTGGGATTTTATCAAGATCAAAATCTTTTGCACAGCAAAGGAAACAGTTAAAAAAACCAAAAGACAACTGACAGAATGGGAGAAGATATTTGCAAATGACATATCAGATAAAGAGCTACTGTCCAAAATCTATAAAGAACTTAGCAAACTCAACATCCAAAGAACAAATAATCCAATCAAGAAATGGGCAGAGGACATGAACAGACATTTCTGCAAAGAAGACATCCAGATGGCCAACAGACACATGAAAAAGTGCTCCATATCAATACAAATCAAAACCACAATGAGATATCACCTCACACCAGTCAGAATTTCTAAAATCCACAAGTCAGGAAATGACAGATGCTGGCGAGGATGCGGAGAAAGGGGAACCCTCCTACACTGTTGGTGGGAATGCAAGCTGGTGCAACCACTCTGGAAAACAGCATGGATGTTCCTCAAAATGTTGAAAATAAAACTACCCTATGACCCAGCAATTGCACTACTGGGTATTTAGCCTAAAGATACAAACATAGTGATCCAAAGGGGCACGTGCACTTGAATGTTTATAGCAGCATTGTCCACAATAGCCAAACTATGGAAAGAACCTAGATGTCCATCAACAGATGAGTGGATAAAGAAGATGTGGTATATATACACAATGGAATACTATGCAGCCATCAAAAGAAATGAAACCTTGCCATTTACAACTACATGGATGGAACTAGATTTTATCATGCTTAGTGAAATAAGTCAAGCAGAGAAAGACAACTATCATATGATCTCCCTGATATGAGGAAGTGGAGATGCAACAGGGGGGTTAAGGGAGTAGGAGAAGAATAAATGAAACAAGATGGGATTGGGAAGGAGACAAACCATAAGTGACTCTTAATCTCACAAAACAAACTGAGGGTTGCTGGTGGGAGGGGGATTGGGGGAAGGGAATGGGGTTATGGGGTTATGGGTGGGGTTGTGGAGTGTATATACTATTGTGAGTGCTGTAAAGTGTGTAAACCTGGTGATTCACATACCTGTACCCTGGGGGATAAAAATATATTAAATGTTTATAAAAAAAAATTTAGAAGATGCACTTTTCTTTATCTGTGATTATTCTAAATGTGTATTGTTCTAAATAAGACTATTTATATATAATACACAATGTGTATTTTAACTGTATACTGAAGTTCATTAGTTTTTTACTAAAATATGATTATGATAAATTAGCAAAATGCTTGATTAAACTTTATACTAGATTCATGTAAACATTGATTATTCTTTTTAACAGACAGAATAACTTATTATGAGATATAATGATCTGTACAGGTGTTTGGACTTGAATTCTTAAAGTGTGATTATTTGTATGTGTTGTGAAGATATTCATTTACTTACTTATTCATCTCTAACTTTGGCTTTTTGGTCCTGGACAAATATAATTTTTTGAATTACAGATAACACAATATTATGGATCACCTCACACTTCACAAACAGAAATATATGTTGTGTGTATTTACATGGTAATATCTGAAGTACCTGTACTCTAGGTAGTCCCCACCACCAGAAACACACACTCACACACACATCCATAATGAGGCTGTCCCCTTAATATTTGCTGTATCTGAAGATTGAGAATGTGCAAACAAGAAGACGTCATTCTGTTTCAGCAACTATTCTACTGCTCTCAAGAATTTAACACGACTTTGAATCCCAACAATATTTTTTGGTAAAATTTTCATTTATGCATCCAAATTTGAAAAAAAATATGGTAGCCGCTGTTCTTTGTACTGTTTTAGTATGAGAATAATTAGGTGAATCATTCATGATAAATAGGCTTACACTTAGATATCATATAGAACATAATACCACATCAAGCAAAATATGAATGAGTTTTTATTTATAAGAGAATTATAGGGTTCAGGATTGACTTTCAGGTTTTTCTATGCTTTACTAAAGGTTTATGTAGTATAAATATATTAATTGGTTAAAAGAAAAGAAACATATCTGTAATAAATGGCCCTTCAAAAGATTATAAGAACCTGATCAATCTTCCAGTTGGAGAGCCTCTGGTATGATAATAGGAAAACTATGCCTCTTACATTACAAGAGGTTGATCTACTTTTTCCACATTGTTGAACAAATCCAGCAAGAATAATCTTGAACAAAAGGCAGAATAAACAATAATTTGTGATTTGAATTTCGATCTAACAAATAAACAGCAACCGAAAAATTCCCTTTTTTTTTTTTTTTATGTTCCATAGAGGTTAAAATTGTGCTTTTCCAGATGCAATATATTCAGATAGAATAGTACCTTAAGAAATCATATGAAATAAAAATGCCAATTGTAAGAATAATAAATTTACTCTAACTTTCTGGCTGCTTAGGGCCTGTTTTGCTCACCATTATATTGCTAAAGCAAACCATAGGCCGAGCCAGGTATTAATTATTCAATTAAAGCATACATAAGTATCTTTTGGTAAAGATTCAGATTCCAGAAGCAAAATGATTTAGAGTTAATTAGTAGTTTCTTTACTTAGTCTTATTTACTATCAGAACATTGTTTAATTTCCCTGTACATTAAAAGTCAAGCTGTAAAAATAGACATGATGATATAGAGATTCTAAGGTTGTTCCAAAGATAGAGGGACAATGGTGTGGTGTGGTGTGGTGGGCTATCAATTAATGATGATTTTGTACACCAACAGGGGTATCATTATCATCATGCTGGGTGACTGGGAGTAACAGAGAGGGCCTGAATGAGGTAGTAATACCAAAACAAAATTTGCCTGTTTCCCTGGACTCCTAAATTAGTGAAAAGTTGAGGAAATGTTTAGAACTGTTCTCAAACTCAACATTTTAGTGCAGCTTTATCTATATGACACAAAAACTAAAAGTGTTATTTCAAGAAAAACAGGCAAAGTTTTCTGCTAAAGGAAGTTAAGTATTAAATAAGTAACAACAGAGGAGACTCAGGTTCTAAATAGAACCTAAAATCTCACAATGCATTAACTCAGCAGAAAACTCTCAGACTAGAACAAGGACTCTACATTTTTTGGTCATTGTACGGAAACCATCTGTCTCTTTAGTCTTCCTGCCACACATGTCAGTCATTCATTGATTTTTTTCTGGTCATCATTATAATTTTGTGATTTGGAAACAATCACTAAATTAATCACATCAAGACTCAGTATTTAAAATATCCTTCCATGTAGTACATGCATAAAGCTTTGTTTGAAGTTTATTTCTGTCATGGAAAGAAGACATTTCAAAGAAAGATATTTACATTTCAAATAGATGTTTGCAATGCCTGTACCTTCTTCAGTCGTTTATAATTCAATCAGTTGGCTATGAAGTGCTGACACTGAAATACAGAAGCAGGAAGTTCCTATTAACTCAACTTTAAAAGTATCTAAATTAAATCTGGCCCTGGTCAGTAATGGATATGCCAACACTCTGAATGTTGCCTGGACTTAAAAGGAAGTTGTTTTAAAATGCCCTGAAGCTTAGGACAAAATATGTTTATACTAACACAAAATAAAACAATCTCAATTCTAAAATTTCATGTAGTATGAATAGAACCCATTTGTTATTTAAAAAGTCACTGAGGGATATGGAGTAAGGGAGTGTAAGTTCTTTGACTACCACAGTGTGCACATTCACGTGAGTGAGTGGGAGGATGAAGAGGTAGTCCCCATTTTGTGAGTTGTAATTAATTATTAAATAATTCAGTAACAAGTCAATGCATTATATGTAATTTGAATATATAATATAATATATGGTAGATATGATATTATGTAATATATGTTATGTGCATGCATATATAAATCTCTCTCTGTATATATATATATATATGACATATATGTGTGTATATATATGTCATGCAAATATTTGGAGGAAGACAGTACATGGATTGAGTCTCTTTTTGACAGTCTAGAAGTAAGTTTTTATCCATTTTCTTCAGCTCCCATAATCCATTATGCATTTTTCTAACACAAGGTAGGTATTCAGTAAATATTTATTGAATGAATGTTTGGTACCCTTTTAAAAGTGATTCCAGAGTGGTAGGAAATTATTTTTGCTGATAGGTGACTTGCTGTTTCTATCCACTGCCATGAATAAATTTGGGTAAATGGATATAGAAATAGAATGTTGCATATAGGAAACAATAATTTGGCTGCATTAAAAAAAAAAGGATAAAAAATAATACCCTGAAGATAAGCAACTGCTCAAGGACTCATTTCCTCCCAGTAAGTATCAGGAAAATCAGCCCTGTAGTTGAAAGAAATGAGGCAGTACAGGGTTTTGTGAGAAATGTCATCAGTTCTGCAGTATAAAGCGAGCCAATAAAACTAATCTACAAGGAGCTTTTAGATTTTGATTAGATTGTAGATTTCAAGCATTTTGTGAAGTTTTTGTAAAAATAGCAATTGATTTCCCCTCTAACCAAGCAATTTAATCTATGGTACAAGTCGCAAAGCCAGCTGTGGGATGGTGGGTTTCCCTGCAGGATCAGTGAGCTAGAAGCAATACACATACCACTAGGCTTCTAAAATAATCATTTGGCAAGGATAATTTTAATAGGCAGGAATAAAGGTTAACAACCTTTGTTAAGGCTCTTTAGAGCCAGAATGGTTCAAGTGCCACATTCATCTCCCCATCCCTTCCTCTTTCAGACATGTTCCATTCTGTGCTAAGCAGAAATTGAGACCAGCAGGTTTCAGTTACACAGTTCATCATGCTGATTCAAATATGCATGTATTCATGCAGAATATATTAAATATAAAGCATACTTTGAGCTCCATGCTAGAAAATGGAAAATGAATTTGAGAAAAGCAGGAGAGCTTATACTAGTGGTTATTTAACCTAGGCAGTGGGGGGAGGGGGAGAAGCTGAACCTGGACTGAGTGGCCAGACTGAGTGGAGAAGTTCCCATTTATAGACCTTGCTCTTTCGCTGGGTTAAGTGGGAATAGTGA
Source organism: Mustela nigripes (assembly GCF_022355385.1). Taxonomy (NCBI): domain Eukaryota; kingdom Metazoa; phylum Chordata; class Mammalia; order Carnivora; family Mustelidae; genus Mustela; species Mustela nigripes. The sequence continues at coordinate 56,053,408 of NC_081565.1, read as the reverse complement.
GTGGTTAGATAATTTCACTGGGCTAGAATCTGGGGATATAACTTTGACAGAACAACTCTGTCCCAGCCACTGCTGTGGAGTAGCCCCTTGCCTGGGTTACAGTTTTTCATCAGGAAGACATTTAGTTACAGGTTCTGAGGCCTGTGCAAAGGGAGGAAAAATTGGACCGGAAAAGGACTACTAGAGTAAAGATTAGAGAATGGGAGTAGCAGGAGAAGACAACCAACATGAGCAGTGAGTTACACATACCAATCCATTGCAGCCACAACACCACTGATTGCTTGCGCCACTGCCTCCTGGAAATAGGGGTTAATCTGCTCTCAAGAGGTCTTGCTGGGTTCTTGGTAACCAGCACTATGTTGGATAAGAAAGAAAACATGTTTTGGTAAGGCAAGACCTTCAGAAAGGTAGGAGCAAATCTACCATGAATTGCCATTGACTCTTGTCTATTCCTGATATTAATTCAATTGCCACTTTGAGAAACACATAGTTATATAAGTCTTTGTTTCTTTATTTGGTAACACAAAAAGAATGACTCTCCTATCCACATTCCTGTACAGAGATATTGACCACTGACTTTATAGCAATTAAAAAAGTTATCATTATTATTATGTTAACCTATTACTTATTGAACTCTTAAAATATTTCAGATATGAGGCACCCAGCTGGATTAGTTGGTAGAGCACGTGACTCTTGATCTTAGGGTTGTGAGTTTAAGTCTCATTGGATGTGGAGCCTTTAAGTGGAGATTGAAGTTGCATTGGATGTGGAGCCTACATAAAAAAAAAAAAATACTGAAGACATTTTTTAAAAATTACAAATTTCAGATATTTCAAGCATTTTATTGGTATCATCTTAATTAATCATAAAAAAACCTATGAGGTAGAGTTATGAATATGTCCATCAATGAAAAAACATAATAACATAAAAATAATGTTGTTTTTCTGTTGTTATGAAGGTATTACAGTCAAAGATATAATTCAAAGCCAGGTGCTATAAGTCTAAATTCCATGTTCTTAATTGTGCTGATGAATATAAAGTAATGAATATAATGCTGAATATAAATATTTTGACATATGCTAAATAAAACCAAGTAAAATGTAGTATCACTTCATTTTTTTTAAAGATTTTATTTATTTATTTGACAGAGAGAGAGAGAGAGATCTCAAGTAGGCAGAAAGGCAGAGAGAGAGAGGAGGGAGCAGACTCCCTGCTGAGCAGAGAGCCCAATGTGGGGCTTGATCCCAGGACCTTGGGATCATGACCTGAGCCAAAGGCAGAGGCTTAACCCACTGAGCCACCCAGGCGCCCCTATCATTTCATTTACCATGAAGAGCAGTATAGTTTTCATAGGATTTTTATCTCCTTTATATGGTAAAATGTTCAGATATTAAAAGTCAAGGGTATGATAATTTTACAGAATTTATTCTACATACTGGTTAATATGTTCACAGCTCCTGATGCTATGACCATCTTCATGCTCTCAGAGACAGAGATTCGCACTGCACCTACCATTGGTGATTCAATGCAGGAGTAACTCCTAAATAGATGGGTGCCTGAAAAGGTGTGTTTCTTCTGAGTTCTTGGTTTATCTTCTCAGGGATATGATGGATCTTTTGTTTTCTTCCTTTTTTTTTCTTTTTTAATTTTATTTATTTATTTGACAGACAAAGATCACAAGTAGGCATAGAAGCAGGCAGAGAGAGAGGAAGGAAAGCAGGCTCTCTGCCGAGCAGAGAGCCCAATGTGGGGCTCGATGCATGGGCTTGATGCGGGGGCTCGATCCCAGGACACTGGGATCATGACCTGAGCTGAAGGCAGAGGCTTTAACCCACTGAGCCACCCACTCGCCTCTCTTCCTTGTTTTGACTACAGGCAAGCTCAGAGCAAATGTTGCTGCTGCCTTCCTTTAGAAATTGTACCTAATTTAATGTAAAACTTTCTTAAATAGTAATTTTACCTTTGTTTTTAAATTAAATTTATATTCTATTTGTTCTTAACCCACATGTATTTATTAATTTATGTACTTATCAAATTAAGTGCCTGATTTATTGTCATGAATGTTTTTCATTGTTGAATTATAGTATTGGTTTTTCTCTATGTGCCTAAGATGAGGTAGCTCATAATTAAATAGATATTATTCATCAATTCTTCCTCTAATTCTGGCCTGCCAATATTAAGTGGAAATGTTTCTTTTTTGAAATATTGTTTGTTTTGTTTTGCTTTTGACTACTTTTGACAAATGAGAAAATGTATCTAACTGGCAATCATTCTTATCAACAGAAGCATTTTTCTAAATGGACAATCAGCCTTACATCATTTAGCTCCTTCCAGATCAGTTTCCTGGAGACTATCAGGACTTTCCTCTGCTTCTTCAGATGAAAGGGCTTATCAAGTCCTGGCATAATTCATAAAGATTTTCAGAACTTCTATCAGATTTTTTGCCTTTTAGTATAATGGTCTCTAAATTCTTTTGTATAGCCCAACTACAGCTTATAGCCAAGTTTATGCTGCAGTTGGAGACACATGGAGAGTATAAGCTGGTTGTAGACATAGGTAAATTACAAACATAACAGACTTGGATATAATCCAGAGATGAGAAAAGAGATGTTAGAAGGCACAAAAAAAAAAAAACTGAAAGCATATTGAATTATGTTGCCAACAGATCTAGTCTATAATGAAATTCTCTTTCTCTCAAATATATTTTCCCCATCAATGCAAAAGGTAAATATTCATTATAAATTTTGATTAATAGGGAATCTAGAAAGAAGGAATAAAAAAACACCCCATATCCCCACCATCCAAAGATAATTCTTAATACTTAATTTTATAAGAATGATGTACTATTAATATCTCTTATTTCTTGGGCCCAAGTAATGTTAATTTAGATGGCCAAGTTTATATACCAGGTCTCTGTTATATTTCACACTGTACTTTATAAGGTATACATGCTACCATAAGTTTGAGTCTGAGTTCATTTATTTTGATTACTGGTAATATAGGTTTCCATCCATTCCCACATATAGTTTATAAACATTTGTTTCCCTCCTTTATCTTTTTAAGAGAAAAGTCTGATGTTTATTAATATCTGGTTTTCCATATTCATTATTATGGCAATCAATAATTCCAAAGTTGTTTGGTATGATACATTAAAATATAAAGATAGCATTAGTAAGCAGAACTCTCTTTGTTGTTGGCTTCTAATAAAGCTCAAGTATTTGCCATTGAGTAGTGTTTTTCTTAAGATTAGATATTTCATATCCTAGTCTTAATACCAAATTAATGATTTCTTTGACTTTGTGTAATAATCATTTAGATAACAGGATGATATAATGTCATGAAAGCTCAAATAACTTTAGTTTATACATTTTTTAACTATTTTTTAAATAGTTTGGATACAATGTAAAGATGTAGCAAAGCAGAAGAAATTTAACTCATTGCACAAAAAGAGCATTTTCTAAACAAACTAATTTTATTTCTATTTCATAGAAGTCTTGATTTTTTTAAATTTAGATATTTTACAAATTTTAGTTTATCTGTATGAGGCATATTATAAAAATATTCTAGAGTTACTTTATATGAATTATTTATAAAATATACCACATGAATTTTGAATCTTATAAATTAAGTAATATCTTACTATATTCCAGATGAATGACCCAAAGTAATTCAAAAGCTGTATTTACTATCATTAACATAATGAGTTTCACTTTTATCATTTAAAAAATTCTTTCTGCAGAGATTCCTAAATAAGTATTTTGGAGCAAATTACTTTATTAACCCCGATACCTGAAAAGTTTGATGCTTAACAAAATACTCTTTTTTTATTACCTTTTTTTTTATTAGCATATTATGTATTGTTGGCCCAGGGGTACAGGTCTGTGAATCGTCAGGTTTAAATACTTCCTAGCACTCACTAGTAAGAAAACACTCTTAGCTGTCTCACGAAACTTTTGAAAGCATACCTCTTTCTACTTGTCCTAGTTAGTCAGATTTGACTTACTTTAATAGAAACCATGGTATATCTTTTAATTATGCCTTAAATTATCACTTGACAATTCGTGTTTCAAACCATCTTTTTTTGATGCTGATTGGTGAAAAATGTTGAATTTATAAGCCATTAAGAAGCCATTTTATGATATGCCCTGCAATTAATTAGAAGCCAAGTAATAATAAAATGCAATTAACTCAATGACTACAAGTTTAAAAAAAAAATCATCTCATGAAAAAGAAAAAAATTAACATCAAGTCAGATGAAGAAATATAATTTTCACTCCAGGAAAGAATGTACAAAAAGCAATTCTCTGACTCCTTCAGTCTATCAATTTTTATCTTCTTCAGCCATTTTAATTAACATATTAATAAATTCTTGATAGATTTAATAGCAAGTGACAATTGCAAAGTACAAGATGAAATAAAATCTAACACAGCAAATTTGTCACTTGTAAAAATATCATTATTGCTTAGCTGACTATAACTTGCCCCCCATTAAGGGAAAGTTGCTGTTGGGAAGAAAATTTAAGCTTTAGCTCTCACCTATTAAGAAGAATTAATGACCTATTTGCTTAGAAGCCATATATTAGCTCTAGTTTATCCATCCACTGGGTAAATGGTAGACATTCCTTGGTCACTGTGATAGATTTGAATGCAAGCAAAAGCATCAATCAGTGTCGGCAACTGATTAGTTGTTGGTGTCTTTGACAGGGTCTTCCATCTCCCTGAATGAAAGCCAGCTGATTGCTCTCACTGCTCTCTCTTCTGCCATCTCAGCCACTATATTGCATAGCTAATACTGAGGGTAGAAAATTCTGTGTGTCAGCTAACAGTGAATTTTTCTCCTTTGCTATTATTACATCCAAGTTTGTCTCCCACTTCGAATTACAGAATGAGGCTGGTCAACAATGTGTGATAATGTGAACCTTGATGAAGCACTGAGTAGTAATGGGTGAAAACAGTTGCATTTTGATAATAGCATCTGTTCTCCTTAAGGCAGAAAAGTGACATAAAGTGTGCATCTTTAGATGTCATGATAAAAATTAGGTATGTCAAGATTTAGATTTAGTTGATAGTTAAGGAATAAAATATTTTTATATGAGGAAAACATTACCCTTGAGATGAATTCAGGTTCTGTAGTACAATAGTAATTAGCACTAAAGTGATCATTAAATTTATATTCATTTCCTCTTAAAAGTTTGCTCAGGCCAATCTTTCATTACTAAGATATGTTTTCAAACTCCATTATGAAAACTGTAGCTTATCTGTGAGCATGAAGAACAGATGGAGTGAATTTATTTGCAGAAATATTTGAGCAAGTGGAGAAGATATGAATTTTGACTTTCTTGACACTCAGAATTGTCTAGCATATGTGCAGCTCTTGTCACTAAACACAAAGTCAGAAGGAACAGATCAAATAAAATCAGAATTAAAGAGTACTTAATCAATTTTAACTTCTATTTGTACATAGAAGTCAGTTTGACAGTATCAAGTACTAAGAAACCATTTAGATATGATTGAAATGATATTACATAGATTTAATAATAGTGTAATTCCATGTGTTTCCTGTTTTCCTTTATCTATATCTATCATATACTTATGTTCAGTGTTTGAGGTCATCACACAAATAAATATAGACACCCATTATCTTCAATACCAGGAATTACAATTTCTACTCAATAGTATATAACTAATAAAAATAAAAATTGAATACAAGTGTATAGTTATTAATTTTTAAATTTTGTTAAAATCACTTTTCTTCTCAGGAAATTAAAATATTAAAGTTAAATATAAATATGAATAATAAGTGTAAATATCACATAATAGCATTAATCTTAATTTCTGTTTGAATTATATAAACATCTCATCTGACAATTTTTTGGAGCAGGAATATAATATTTACATATAAATGTAAAGCAATTTTATCAGAACTTTGAAGAGAGAATTCAAAGTCTATGAAGAGTATGAGGCTGATATTGGTCAATGGTTAACTGAGCTGATGATTTCCCAGACTGTGTTATTCAGAAATGATGCATTACCTAGGCAAGAATGTACAAAATATATTAATAATGGACAAGTATAAATTGAAATAATGGGTTACTAATTTCTAAATTTCAAATAATTTTGTGGAAAAATTCTATTTAGTTTAAATGGTTGAGAATCAGTTCAATTTTATATACTTTAAACATTATTTAAATATAAAATATTAAATATTACTTTAAATCTTTAAATTTATCATTAAATATCAATATTATTTTATATATTTATTTTAAATACTATCTTTAAATAAATGTTATTTGATTTAAATACAAAGTAAGCAGATATTTATTTTAAATATTTTACATTTTAAATTTTATATTAAATAACATTAAATATTATCATAGGGGAGAGGGATTTTTTTTTTTTTTTTTAAATACAAAATCACGGACACTTGGGTGGCTCAGCCAGTTAAGCATCTGGCTTTGGCTCAGGTCATGATTCCAGAGTCCTGGAATTGAGACACACATTGGGCTCCTTGCTTAACAGAGAACCTGCTTCTCCTTCTGCCTGCTCTTGCTGTGAGCACACTCTCGCACTCTCTCTCTCTCTCTGATAAATAAATAAATCTTAAAAATACAAAAATTCAAAATCAATGTCAGAAAATTTTTAAGAATGTTGCAATATTAGCACAGAATAAAATGTGACTATTCCATGCACATAGTAAGCTGTTAGTCCAAGGATTGTTAGATAAGTAATATCCAAGTTTAACTAGATGTATAGATCAGATTTCACCAAGCTTCAACCTACTAAAATATTCTCTGTTAAGACCTGTGTAAGAAAGAATTCTTAACCCCAAATTATATCTAATTACTTACCTTATAATACATAGGCTAATTAGAATCATAATCAGAAATCACTAACTAGGGGCACCTGGGTGGCTTAGTGGGTTGAGCTGCTGCCTTTGGCTCAGGTCATGATCTCAAGGTCCTGGGATCAAGTCCCGCATCAGGTTCCTTGCTCAATGGGGAGCCTGCTTCTTTCTCTCTCTGCCTGCCTCTCTGCATACTTGTGATCTTTCTCTGTCAAATAAACAAATAAAATCTAAATAAAAAGAAAAAAAGAAAAAAATCACTGACCAGTGAGAAGGAATTTATCTTAGAAAAATTGTTCCAACTAAGGAATTACTTGGCCCATGGGTTAGGGCCCCTCTTCTTCTTCTCTGTGGTCAGAGTGTCTGACTAAAATAGATTAAAAATTATGAAACAAGATGTGGACACACTAAGATCAAGTGAGCTCTCACTTTCAAGAGTTTTTAGCCTCAAAACAGTGATTAACTAAAGTCATTGTTTTTGCTAATATCACTTATCCATAATCAATTAACTGCATCAAGAAACTGTTTTCTAAAAAAAAAAGAAAGAAAGAAAGAAAGAAAGAAACTGCTTTCTATTTTAAACTAAAGTCATAAATTATAGAATATCCCAACAGTATATGCTACTTTAACATCAATGACTTAGTTAGAGTAAACTTGTTGGAATAAGGGAACAGAGGCCAAATTATGATGAATTGAGATGTGGTAGAGTGATGGGTAGTTTTAGTTTTCTGGAAAGGTGGGTGATGTGGAAATGAGATAGAGATTTTAAATGCAGAGGACATTTATCCAAAAATACCATTTCATTTATTCAACAAATGTCCTAGAAAAATTGTGTGACTATGTTAATTGTGTTAAAAGTAAAAACCTAGATAGAGAGATTAGACTATTAATGAAAATTAATTCAATATGGATCATGGATCAAAATTTAGAATGTTAAAATAGGGGTTCCTCAGTGGCTAGTTGGTTAAGCTTGTGCCTTCAGCTTAGGTCATGACCTCAGGGTCCTGGGATTGAGTCCTGAATGGGGGGCTCCCTGCTCAGCGAGGAGCTGCTTTCTTCTCTCCCTTTTCCCTCTCCCCCCCACTCATGTTGTCTCTCTCTCTCTTTCTTTCTCTCAAATACATAAATAAATAAATAAATTTCTTTAAAAATGCTAAAATATAAAACTTCTAGAAGAAAACACCAGAGAAAACAAGGGTTTGGTGACAAGATTTTAGAGACAACATCAAAAGCATGACCCATGAAAGAAAAACAAAAAAAGGTATGTTGGATTGTACTAAAATTAAAAACATGGGATCTGCCAAAGTCGTTATGAAGAAGATGAAAAGACAAGTCATAAACTGGAAGAAAATTGTTTGCAAAACACGTATCTAATAAAGAATGATTCATAAAACTCAATGATTACAAGATTCAACACAATAATTAATGGGCAAAAGATCTAAATAGACATCTCATCAAATGATATCTGATGTATAAACATGTGAAAGATGTTCACTTTAATTTGTCACTTAGAAGTTGCAAATTAAAATCAGGCACCCTTACACATTGATTAAATTGGTTGAAATCCAAAACCTGATGATATAACTTTGTGAAAAGAATATAGTACAACAGAAGTTCTCATTACTTGCCAGTGGAAGTACAAATTGATAGAGAGACACTGGAAGACAGCATCTTACAAAATTAATCAAAATCTTACTCTATAATTCAGCCATTGTACAATTACATAACTACCCAACTAGGTTGAAAAATTATGCTACCCCAAAAAACCATCAAGAAAACGTTTATAGTGGTAGCTTTTTAATCACCAATAACTGGAAGCAAATAAGATGTTCTTTGGTAGGTGAACAGGTAAACAAACTGAGTTGTATCCATTTAATGAAATACTATTTGCAATAAAGTGAAATGGGTTCTCAAGCCACTCGAGAACATAGATATGTCTTAAATACATATTGATAAGTACAAGAAACCAGTGTTAAAGGCTGTACACCATATGACTCAATTTAGATGACCTCTGGAAAAGACAAAACTATAGAGATGGTAAACAGATCAGAGGTTGACCAAGGTTTGTAGAGAAGTTATTGTAGAAGGGAAATTTTAGAGGTGGAGAAACTATTCTGGGTGATACTGGAATAGTGTACATGCAACACTATGCATTTGTCGCAAACCAAGATAATCTGACTGTACAGAATGGACTTTAAGATTTACCAATTTTTAACAAAATCACTTACTTGGTCAAAGTATCCCAGGATGGAATGGAGAATATGCCAGAAGCATTCAACTGTATTTCAAATATAGGAAACAACCTCAGTGAGGGCAGTAAAGAGAAAAGTTATGGTTCTAAGTAACTTCAGAAATTAATGGAGTCTGTAAGAATAAATGTAAAAATATATGTTTATAGTCAGAATATTCTAGTTGATATAGTTGTTCCCAAGAGTGTACAGGTTAGCAGTTATGAAACTATTTTATATGTATACTGAAATTGACAATTAAGTAAATAGATGGTTAAGTTTAGTTGTTGGAATGGAATTATAGGTAAACATGGGGAGGAGACCAGAATGACATATATGGTAATGACTTTCAGCTGGAGGTGTCAGCATGAACAAAATTTAGCATTATTAATATAATTATGTGTGGTTACATATTTATATTAAATACATATTAAATATTTATAGATACATGTAATGCAGAGTTTAGCATACATACATGCATACATGAATTTCTTTGCTATATCAATTGAGAGTATCAAAGCAAACATTCCAATAAGAATGAGCTTATCTAATGGCCAGATATTAGTTTCTAATATCATTTACTTACAAAAGGAACTAGGGTTCGTGGACTGATTTTAGGACTAGCAGTGAATATACAAGATAAGCTTGGAGTGCATTATAAGGGGATGTAAGGAAAACCTTTAAAAAAAAAGTAAAAAAGACAAACACATACACACAACACACACACACACACATACACACAATGATGGGGTATGCTAAAGAGTCACAGGAGCAAATGAAAAAGCTCCCAACAGTTAAGCCTGGAACAATATGGGTGAAACAATAACATAGAGTATTGGATTATAGCTCAAAGAATTAGAAATATCTGTGTCAGTATTGACAGAATGTAAGGATTACATACATACCTATATAGATAGAAAAGTAAATGAGTAAATGCATATATAAGTAGAAGAATAAATTAAGATAGAAGTCTCACACAACAGGTTTCAAAACTATATCTATATCTATCTATCTATCTATCTATCTCTATATATATAATACTCATTCCACAAGATGGTGGAACATAAATTCCCTTCCTTATGTCTGGGCTACCCCCAACACAACTTTATCCTGGAGAAACCTGACAAATACTTCTTCAGCCAGGTAATCAAGGTTAACATATTCAGTGAAATCATGTTAACAGTATATGCACTTGATATTATTTGATGAAAGTGGCAGCTTAATTCTGTGATGATCTTTCTCCAAAAATTTCATAATCCCATTCTAATCATGAGAAAACGTCAGCCAAGTCTCAGCTGAGGGACATAAAACAAAATACTTGACCAACACTCCACGCACAGTCAAGGTCATCAAAAGAAGATTAATCATGTATATATATATATGGCATATGTAAGTAAGTCATTTAATTTTACATAAATACTTATGAATACAAACATATATACACATAATTTATACATATGAAAATAAATATATAGTTCTATATTGAAATTTATATGTATGTGTGTATATATGTATGTATGAGAGTGTCTCAAGTATAGTGATCTCAATTATATTATTCAATAGCTACTTCAGTGGCACAGTTGGTTAAGCATCGGCCTTCAACTCAGGTCATGATCTCGGAGTCCCATTTTAGCCCTGCATCTGGCTCCCTGATCAGCAGGGCAGTGTGTTTCTCCCTCTGCTTCTCATTCCACTCATGCTCTCTCTCACTCTCTCTCTCTTTCAAATAAATAAATAAAATCTTTAAAAAAAATAAAGTATAGGGCGCCTGGGTGGCTCTGTGGGTTAAGCTGCTGCCTTCGGCTCTGGTCATGATCTCAGGGTCCTGGGATCGAGTCCCGCATCAGGCTCTCTGCTCAGCAGGGAGTCTGCTTCCTCCTCTCTCTCTCTGCCTGCCTCTCTGCCTACTTGTGATCTCTCTCTGTCATATAAATAATAAATAAAATCTTTTTTAAAAAAAGTATAATATAATTCATGATATGCTAGTTTTGTTAAAAAATAAGTAATTGAATAAATTTTTTTTTTTTAAAGATTTTATTTATTTATTTGTCAGAGAGAGAGAGAGTGAGAGCGAGCACAGGCAGACAGAGTGGAAGGCAGAGGCAGAGGGAGAAGCAGGCTCCCTGCGGAGCAAGGAGCCCGATGTGGGACTCGATCCCAGGACGCTGGGATCATGACCTGAGCCGAAGGCAGCTGCTTAACCAACTGAGCCACCCAGGCGTCCCAGTAATTGAATAAATTTAAGTAAGATTTTCAAATGAGATGAACACGTTTTAGAGTAAGGACGATTTTGTCTAAAAAATAATTGGTAAATAAGAAATTTTAAATCATTGAAAACTCTAAAATTCCATTACCTCCTTTGTGGCAAAATAGTTATATTTTTGTTTAATGACAACTTTATAAAGTACCTATAATTTCTTCTAGTATAGTAAGATGTAAATTTTTATATTACCAATTCTTCATATTAAAAAGTTATGGCTGATTATGGGCAGAAGACATGCACAGACACTTATCCAAAGAAGACATACAAATGGCTAATAGACACATGAAAAAATGTTCATCATCTTTAGCCATCAGGGATATTCAAAACAAAACCACATTGAGATACCACTTTATTCTAGTAAGAATGGCCCAAATTAATAATACAGTAAACAACATGTGTTTACACTATTGGTGGGAATTCAAGTTGGTGCAGCCACTTTGGACAACAGATGGAGATTCCTTAAGAAAGTAAAAATAGAGCTACCCTATGACCGTGCAGTTGCACTACTGGGAATTTACTCCAAAGATACTGATGTAGTAAAAATGAGGGCCATCTGTACCCCAGTGTTCATTACAGCAACGGCCTCAGTTGCCAAACTGTAGGAAGAGCCAAGATGCCCTTCAACGGACAAGTGGATAAAGAAGATATGGTACATATATACGATGGAATATTATGCCTCCATCAGAAAGGACTACCCAATTTTTGTATCAACATGGACAGGATTGGAGGGGATTATGCTGAATGAAATAAGTCAAGCAGTCAATTATCATATGGTTTTACTTACTTATGGAGCATAAGGAATAATATAGAGGACATTGGGAGTTGGAGAGGAGAAGGGAGTTGGGGGAAATCAGAAGGGGAGATGAACCATGATAGACTGTGTACTTTGAGAAACAAACTGAGGGTTTTGGAGGGGAGGTGGGTGCGGGGTTGGGTGAACCTGGTGGTAGGTATTAAGTAGGGCATATATTGCATGGAGTACTGGGTATGGTGCATAAACAATAAATCTTGGAAAACTGAAAAAAATAAATTAAATTAAAATGTCAAAAAAAATATGGCTGATTTTCACAATCATTAAAAACTCGCATTTTGGGGGGGGGGCTAGGTGGCTCAGTGAGTTAAGCTGCTGCCTTTGGCTCAGGGTCCTGGGATTGAGCCCAACACCACCACCCCCGTCTGTCTCTCTGCCTACTTGTGATATCTCTCTCTTTGTGTCAAATAAATAAATACAACCTTTTAAAAAAGCTCACTTTTTAAAAAAGATTGTATTCATTTATTTGAGAGAGATTGAGAGTGAGTGAGAGAGACTTTTTTTTCAAATTAGCTAAGATAGCAGTTAATAGAGTCATATTACTCTTTTTGAAATTTAAATATCTGTATAAGTCAGTGAACTCTAACTGCAATTTTTTCCAAAGATTTTTTATCATGACAAATTTATATAATATAAATGAGTTAGTATGGACTATATTCTACTATTGTAACAATCATCAGTGACTGTGTGGTAAAGTAGACAGTACTTTTGATTTTAGGTTTTTTCTTTATTCATAAATATTATGCTAATTTGTCAAAAATTAAAATGTGAGAGATGCTAAAATAAATAACTTTTGCAATGAAGGACTGTAAGTACCAAATTAGTTAAGATTCATTGAATAGTTAAAAATATTTTCCAAGTAAAGTATTATGTAGCTTTTGGTTGTAATGATAATGTAATATTTAATATATATTTCACTTTGAAATAAAGGTAACACAAATATAAAGGCACCATATGTCTGGAAATTTCAGGATAAAAATACATAAAATTTTTTCTACTATTTTCAAAAATACATTAAAGAGTCCCCCTGATGCAAAAATTACAATTATGCCATGAGTTAAATTACAAAGTGTTTTTGTTTTACTTAAAAAGGAAAGAAAATTCACAATTTTTATTTATTATATAAACAAAGTGGCTATATGCAGTTTGGGTCAACCAGAATAATTAGATAAATGAACAAAGAAATATATAAGTATAAAAATATATAAATATAAGTATAAAAATATATAAATAGAAATATGCACAGAGCTATTGCCTATATATAATACATACAAACATATATAATGTAAATTACATAAAGCTATATGTAACTTTATATATTAACTTTTCAAAAATAAACATAAAATATAAAATTCAGGAGTATTTCTAGTTTGTTTGTTAGTTTGTTTGTTTCCAACATTGTAAGTTAGATAACACTACATTTTTCAAATGAGGAACCAACAAATGCTATTCACTAATCTGAGAAGTAAATAGTTTTTACTTTACTAGACTTTATTGCAAGGAGGATGACTATTTTAGTTATATCTTAAACTACCTCTCTGTGATTACAAACTGTATCCTTTGTTCATTTTATGTCCATTAGAGAGTTATTTACTTATTTTGTATTTTCACTGGTCATTCCTACTTTCTTGCTCAGAGATTCAGAGAATTAAGTAAGCCTGTGTATTTAAAATAGAAAGAATCTGGAAAAATAAGAGTGCCTTATTTATCTCCTTAGAATTAATTAAAAAACAAAATCTTGTAATACTTTAAGGTATTTTCTCATCTCTAACTCAATTAAAAAAAAAAAAAAAAGTGGTTGCTTCCAGGGTGTCTGGGTGGCTCAGTTGGTTAAGCATCTGCTTTCGGCTCAGGTCATGATCCCGGGGTCCTGGGATTGAGCCCCACATTGGTCTCCCTCCTGGGGGGAGACCTTCTGTTTCTCCCTCTGCCCCTCCCACACTCCCTTTGTGTCAAATAAAAAAATAAAATCTTAAAAAAAAAAAAAAGTGGTTGCTTCCTTGATTTCATGCAGACATCAGAGTACACCCAGTTTTGTGAATCCACACTTTGCCTATATCCTCAGTTCTTTACTCATAATGCTTTTAATTTATCTGTGTCAAGTTTCCGCCAAGGATAAAAAATAAACCCACAGCCCACTATAGAATACAGTGATTATAAAATTGGATCCCTATCCCAATATCTAATGGTTGAGACTACTAAACAATAATAATGTTTACATGAACAAGATATTTAAGCTCTTTAAATTAACCTCTTGTTCAATACTCCATGGGCTATTCAGTTATGGAAGCTATCAAAAGAGTAGGCCTTACCTGATTGGCAGAGAGACCATCAGGTTGGATTGTTATAGCAGAAAGTAAGGAGATTTTTTTAGGAGCAGAAACCTGGGTTCAGTAAATATTTTCATTTAAAGAAGTGAAATATATAAACTACTCAAGTGTACATTGATAGATGAATGGAGAAATATATATATCCATCTAAAGATCTATACATAGATCTCTATATATATTATAAATATATATATATTATATTATATGGATATCTATGTTCTATATCCATATAGATATCTATATCTATATCTATATCTATCGATCTATAGATTGATAGATAGATCAATAGAGATCTCTAGAGATCTATAGATCGATAGATATCCATATATAATATGCCACAGAGATATCCATATATCACAAGGAGATATATATATATATGATGTATATATTTGCATATATAAAATATATATAATATAATGTAATATATAATATAATATATAATGGGTATTAATCAGTCATAAGAAAAGAATGAGATCTTGCCATTTGCAACACTATGGATGGATCTAGTGGGCATAATGCTAACTGAAATATGTCAGAGAAAGAAAAATACCACATGACTTCACTCATATGTAGAATTAAAGAAAAAAAAGAGAGAAACCAAAAAATAGTGGCTTAAATATAGAGAACAAATTGGTGGTTACCAGAGGGGAGGTGGGTGGGGGATGACCAAAGTGAAGGGAAGTGAAGAGAATTACGGGTACACATCCTAATGCACACAGTAATGTATAGAATTGTTGAATTACTATATTGCACACTTGAAACTATATGACAATGTTGGTGGAACTTAAATAATTAACTAATTTTTATAAAAGGATATGTACTATGTAAATCTAAATATAGAGAGGTGATTTTCTTAATATACCATCATGATAAAGATCATGTAATTTAAAAATGTCATTTATTTATTTATTTATTTATTTTATTTTTCCTAGCAAGGGCAATGAATTTAAGTCCTATTGTCTGGGGCATCTAGGTGGCTTTGTCAGCTAAGCGTCTGCCTTCAGCTCAGGTCATGATCTCAGGGTCCTGGGATCAAGTCCCTGTGGGGTACCCTGTTCAGGGCAGAGTTTGCTTCTCCCTCCTGCTCTGATGCTTCCCCTACTGCTTCCCCTACTTGTGCTCTCTCTCTCTGACTCTCACTTTCACTCTACCTCTCAAATAAATAAATAAACTCTTTAAAAAAATGTTATATTGCCTATATTCATGTGTCCAGACATCCCAGAGCATGTATTCATGTGACTTTCAGGCATGATTCGCTTGTACGTTTAAAGAACAAACTAACCCTAAATATTCTCTTCTCGGATTACTTACTGTCTTAATTTCAATGTCATCATTCTCAAAATATTTAAGCTTATTAGTTAAAATTTGAAAAGAAAAATACAAAAACAAACAAACAAAAAAACCCAGAACCCCAAAACAAAAACAGAACATGTGATAGGACACAAATTTTGCAATTGCCATACAATTCTCTCTTCGCCTTCCATTTCACCCTGGAAATTAGATGCCTATATTTTGTACCACAATTTTCCAGAAAATTCTCTTACAATTAACTCATCAAATGTCCATGTGGTTATAAAGCAATATTCAGGTTTATGAATGTGACCTGACATATCTGTTCATAGGATTTTGATTTAGCAAAGGCCGCCTACTTAAGAAAAGTCATTCAGAGATAATTCTCCAGAAACATGAAATTGATCATATCCTTGGTGTGCTAAATAAACTTGGAACACATAGAAAGCCAAAATGAGAGAAAAGTAAAACTGTGATAACACCGAGACAGGAAACATCTCGGTTATATAAAGCTCATACCTGTGATCTGACAGAATATTTTCTGTTTAGTTTTATGAGGTATGTTTTAATTTATATTTATATATTTTATACATACAATTCATATATATTATATAATTTATATTTATATAGAATATATAATATATTTATAATAAATGTATATTATAATATTTAATTATAAAATATATAATATTTATAATAGATTTTCTCCTAAGTTTTAAGCTGGGAAGCTTTTTATCTATTATTGTGACAAAAAGTGCTTTTACTAGTGATGTCACTACACACTATATAAATGAAAAATTACAAAAAATTACAAATTATAACTGGAGTTAAACTGACAAATAAAATCCAACAGTGAAATAAATACTTAAAAAAGTTATGCAAATAAAGAGCTGAAACAAGTCAGGGCTGCATACTTCATTCATTTATTATTTACATATAATTATTCATTTATTTATTCAATTTTTTGATTAATCAATTAATTAATTTGAGAGAGAAAGCCTAAGCAATTAGGGAGGGGCAAAGGGAAAGGAAGAGATAATCTTTTCTTTTTTTAAATTTATTTTAAAGATTGTATTTATTTGAGAATGAGCATGAGTGAAGGGAGGCACAGATGGAGAGGAGAAGCAGACTTCCTGCTGAGGAGGGAATCCAATGTGGGGCTTGACCTCAGGATGCTGAGATCACAACCTAAGCTGAAGGCAGACACTTTAATGACCGAGCTACCCAGACACCCCAAGAGAGAGAAAGGCTCCACACCCAGTAGAGTCCACCCAACACAGGCCTCAGTCTCATGACCCTGAGAATTTGACCTGAGCTGAAGCCATCAGTCAGACACCTACCCAACTCAGCCACTCTGGTGCCTCTACACATAATTATTTAAATATGAGCTATTTAGGAGGAGTCAAGATGGCGGAGAAGTAGCAGGCTGAGACTGCTTCAGCTAGCCGGAGATCAGCTAGATAGCTTATCTAAAGATTGCAAACACCTGCAAATCCATCTTCAGATCAAAGAGAAGAAGAACAGCAATTCTGGAAACAGAAAAACAACCACTTTCTGAAAGGTAGGACCGACGGAGAAGTGAATCCAAAGTGACGGGAAGATAGACCCCGGGGGGAGGGGCCGGCTCCTGGCAAGCGGCGGAGCAACGGAGCACAAAATCAGGACTTTTAAAAGTCTGTTCCACTGAGGGACATCGCTCCAGAGGCTAAACTGGGGCGAAGCCAACTCGGGGTCAGCGTGGCCTCAGGTCCCTCAGGGTCACAGAAGGATCGGGGTTATCTGAGTGTCGCAGAGCTTGCGCGTATTGGAACGGGAAAGCCAGCTACAGAGACAGAGCCGACAGTAAGCTCGCAGCTCGGGGTTACCTTAAACCATCGCAGGCTCGGTGAGCTCGGAGCGCGGCCCAGGTCAGGCAGACGGGAGTAACTAGGCGCTGTTCTCTGAAGGCACACTGAGGAGTGGGGACCCCGGGCTCTCGGCTCCTCTGGGCAAGAGACCAGGAGGCCGCCATTTGTATTCCTGTCCTCCAGAAATCTACGGAAAGTGCTCAGGGAACAAAAGCTTCTGAAAGCAAACCTGAGCAGATTACTCAGCCCGGCCCCTGGTAAGGGCGGTGCAATTCTGCCTGGGGCAAAGACACTAGAGAATCACTACACCAGGCCCCTCCCCCAGAAGATCAACAAGAAATCCAGCCAAGACCAAGTTCACCTACCAAGGAGTGCAATTTCAATACCAAGGAAAGCAGCAGAATTCCAGAGGAGGAGAAAGCAAAGCACATAACTCATGGCTTTCTCCCTGTGATTTTTTTTCTCTTTTCTTTTTTTTTTCCCCTGTGATTTTTTTAGTCTTGCAGTTAATTTAATTTTTTTCTTTTTCATTTTTTTCTCTTCTTCTGCTAAAATTTTTTAAACTTTTACCTTTTTCTTTTTTAACGTTTTTTAACTAGTTTATCTAATATATATATTTTTTACTTTTTATATTTTTCTTTATTCACTTTCCTTTTTTAAATTCTTTACTTTTTTTAAATTTTTTCTTTTTTTTTTCTCTCTTTCTTTCTTTTTGAACCTCTTTTTATCCCCTTTCTCCCCCCTCACGATTTGGGATCTCTTCTGATTTGGTTAAGCCATATTTTCTTGGGGTTTTTGCCACACTTTTAGTATTTTACTTGCTCTTTCATATACTCTTATCTGAACAAAATGACAAGACGGAAAAATTCACCACAAAAAAAAGAACAAGAGGCAGTACCGAAGGCTAGGGACCTAATCAATACAGACATTGGTAATATGTCAGATCTAGAGTTCAGAATGACAATGCTCAAGGTTCTACCCAGGCTCGAAAAAGGCATGGAAGATATTAGAGAAACCCTCTCGGAGATATAAAAGCCCTTTCTGGAGAAATAAAAGAACTAAAATCTAACGAAGTTGAAATCAAAAAAGGTATTAATGTGGTGCAATCAAAAATGGAGGCTCTCACTGCTAGGATAAATGAGGCAGAAGAAAGAATTAGTGATATAGAAGACCAAATGACAAGAATAAAGAAGCTGAGCAAAAGAGGTACAAACAGCTACTGGACAACGAGGGGAGAATTCGAGAGATAAATGACACCATACGACGAAACAACATTAGAATAATTGGGATTCAAGAAGAAGAAGAAAGAGAGAGGGGAGCAGAAGGTATATTGGAGAGAATTATTAGGGAGAATTTCCCCAATATGGCAAAGGGAACAAGCATCAAAATTCAGGAGGTCCAGAGAACGCCCCTCAAAATCATTAAGAATAGGCCCACACACCGTCAGAATATAGTAAAATTTACAAGTTTTAATAACAAAGAGAAAATCCTGAAAACAGCACGGGAAAAGAGTTCTGTAACATACAATGGTAAATATATTAGATTGGCAGCTGACTTAATCACAGAGACCTGGCAGGCCAGAAAGAGCTGGCATGATATTTTCAGAGCACTAAACGAGAAAAACATGCAGCCAAGAATACTATATCCAGCTAGGCTATCATTGAAAATAGGAGAGATTAAAAGCTTCCAGGACAAACAAAAACTGAAAGAATTTGCAAACACCAAACCAGCTCTACAGGAAATCTTGAAAGGGGTCCTCTAAGCAAAGAGAGAGCCTACAAGTGGTAGATCAGAAAGGAACAGAGACCATATACAGTAACAGTCACCTTACAGGCAATACAATGGCACTAAATTCATATCTCTCAATAGTTACCCTGAATGTTAATGGGCTAAATGCCCCAATCAAAAGACACAGGGTATCAGAATGCATAAAAAAACAAAACCCATCTATATGTTGCCTCCAAGAAACTCATTTTAAGCCTGTAGACACCTCCAGATTTAAAGTGAGGGGTGGAAAAGAATTTACCATGCCAATGGACATCAGAAGAAGGCAGGAATGGCAATCCTTATATCAGAACAATTAGATTTTAAGCCAAAGACTATAATAAGAGATGAGGAAGGACACTATATCATACTCAAAGGGTCTGTCCAACAAGAAGATTTAACAATTTTAAATATCTATGCCCCCAACGTGGGAGCAGCCAACTATATAAACCAATTAATAACAAAATCAAAGAAACACATCAACAATAATACAATAATAGTAGGGGACTTTAACACTACCCTCACTGAACTGGTCAGATCATCCAAGCAAAAGATCAGCAAGGAAATGAAGGCCTTAAACGACACACTGGAACAGATGGACATCACAGATATATTCAGAACATTTCATCCCAAAGCAACAGAATACACATTCTTCTCTAGGGCACATGGAACATTCTCCAGAATAGATCAAATCCTCGGTCCTAAATCAGGACTCAACTGGTATAAAAAGATTGGGATGATTCCCTGCATATTTTCAGACCACAATGCTTTGAAGCTAGAACTCAACCACAACAGGAAGCTTGGAAAGAACCCAAATACATGGAGACTAAACAGCATCCTTCTAAAGAATGAATGGGTCAACCGGGAAATTAAAGAAGAATTGAAAAAAATCATGGAAACAAATGATAATGAAACTACAACAGTTCAAAATCTGTGGGACACAACAAAGGCAGTCCTGAGAGGAAAATATATAGCAGTACAAGCCTTCCTCAAGAAACAAGAAAGGTCTCAGGTACACAACCTAACCCTACACCTAAAGGGGCTGGAGAAAGAAGAAGAAAGAAACTCTAAGCCCAGAAGGAGAAGAGAAATCATAAAGATCAGAGAAGAAATCAAAGAAATAAAAACCAAAAAGACAATAGACCAAATCAACGAAACTAGGAGCTGGTTCTTTGAAAGAATTAATAAAATTGATAAACCCCTGGCCCGACTTATCTCAAAGAAAAGAGAAAGGACCCAAATAAATAAAATCATGAATGAAAGAGGAGAGATCACAACTAACATCAAAGAAATACAAACAATTATAAGAACATACTATGAGCAACTCTACGTCAACAAATTTGACAATCTAGAGGAAATGGATGCATTCTTAGAAACATATAAACTACCACAACTGAACCAAAAAGAAGTAGAAAGCCTAAACAGACCCATAACCAGTAAGGAGATTGAAACAGTTATTAAAAATCTCCAAACAAACAAAAGCCCAGGGCCAGACGGCTTCCTGGGAGAATTCTACCAAACATTTAAAGAAGAACTAATTCCTATTCTCCTGAAACTGTTCCAAAAAATAGCAATGGAAGGAAAACTTCCAAACTCATTTTATGAAGCCAGCATCACCATGATCCCAAAACCAGAGAAGGATCCCATCAAAAAAGAGAACTATAGACCAATATCCTTGATGAACACAGATGCGAAAATTCTCACCAAAATACTAGCCAATAGGATCCAACAGTACATTAAAGGATTATTCACCACGACCAAGTGGGATTTATTCCAGGGCTGCAAGGTTGGTCCAACATCCGCAAATCAATCAATGTGATACAACACATCAATAAAAGAAAGAACAAGAACCATATGATACTCTCAATAGATGCTGAAAAAGCATTTGACAAAGTACAGCACCCGTTCCTGATCAAAACTCTTCAAAGTGTAGGGATAGAGGGCTCATACCTCAATATCATCAAAGCCATCTATGAAAAACACACCGCAAATATCATTCTCATTGGAGAAAAACTGAAAGCTTTTCCGCTAAGTTCAGGAACACGGCAGGGATGTCCATTATCACCACTGCTATTCAACATAGTACTAGAAGTCCTAGCCTCAGCAATCAGACAACAAAAGGAAATTAAAGGCATCCAAATCGGCAAAGAAGTCAAATTATCACTCTTCTCAGATTATATGATACTATATGTGGAAAACCCAAAAGACTCCACTCCAAAACTGCTAGAACTTATACAGAAATTCAGTAAAGTGTCAGGATATTAAAATCAATGCACAGAAATCAGTTGCATTTCTCTACACCAACAACAAGACAGAAGAAAGAGAAATTAAGGAGTCAATCCCATTTACAATTGCACCCCAAACCATAAAATACCTAGGAATAAACCTAACCAAAGAGGCACAGAATCTATACTCAGAAAACTATAAAGTACTCATGAAAGAAATTGAGGAAGACACAAAGAAATGGAAAAATGTTCTATGCTCCTGGATTTGAAAAATAATTTTCATATTGTGAAAATGTCTATGCTACCTAAAGAAATCTACACATTTAATGCAATTCCTATCAAAGTACCATCCATCTTTTTCAAGAAATGGAACAAATAATTCTAAAATTTATATGGAACCAGAAAAGTCCTCGAATATCCAAAGGGATATTGAAAAAGAAAGCCAAAGTTGGTGGCATCACAATACCGGACTTCAAGCTCTATTACAAAGCTGTCATCATCAAGACAGCATGGTACTGGCACAAAAACAGACACATAGATCAATGGAACAGAATAGAGAGCCCAGAAATAGACCCTCAACTCTATGGTCAACTAATCTTCGACAAAGCAGGAAAGAATGTCCAGTGATAAAAAGACAGCCTCTTCAATAAATGGTGTTGGGAAAATTGGACAGCCGCATGCAGAAAAATGTAATTGGACCATATCCTTACACCACACATGAAAATAGACTCAAAATGGATGAGGGACCTCAATGTGTGAAAGGAATCCATCAAAATCCTTGAGGAGAACACAGGCAGCAACCTCTTCGACCTCAGCAGCAGCAACATCTTCCTAGGAACGTCACCAAAGGCAAGGGAAGCAAGGGCAAAAATGAACTATTGGGATTTCATCAAGATCAAAAGCTTTTGCACAGCAAAGGAAACAGTTAACAAAATCAAAAGACAACTGACAGAATGGGAGAAGATATTTGCAAACGACATATCAGATAAAGGACTAGTGTCTAAAATCTATAAAAAACTTAGCAAACCCAACACCCAAAGAACAAATAATCCAATCAAGAAATGGGCAGAGGACATGAACAGACATTTCTGCAAAGAAGATATCCGAATGGCCAATAGACACATGAAAAAGTGCTCCATATCACTTGGCATCAGGGAAATACAAATCAAAACCACAATGAGATATCACCTCACACCCGTCAGAATGGCTAAAATCAACAAGTCAGGAATTGACAGATGCTGGCAAGGATGCAGAGAAAAGGGAACCCTCCTACATTGTTGGTGGGAATGCAAGCTGGTACAGCCACTCTGGAAAACAGCATGGAGGTTCCTCAAAATGTTGGAAATAGAACTGCCCTATGACCCAGCAGTTGCACTAAAGATATTTACCCTAAAGATACAAACATAGTGATCCAAAGGGGCACGTGCACCCGAATGTTTATAGCAGCAATGTCCACAATAGCCAAACTATGGAAAGAACCTAGATGTCCATCAACAGATGAATGGATCAATAGGAAGTGGTATATCTACACAATGGAATACTATGCAGCCATCAAAAGAAATGAATTCTTGCCATTTGCAACAACATGGATGGAACTAGAGCGTATCATGCTTAGCGAAATAAGTCAAGCAGAGAAAGACAACTATCATATGATCTCCCTGATATGAGGAAGTGGTGATGCAACATGGGGGCTTAAGTGGGTAGGATAATAATAAATGAAACAAGATGGGATTGGGAGGGAGACAAACCATAAGTGACTCTTAATCTCACAAAACAAACTGAGGGTTGCTGGGGGGGAGGGGGGTTGGGTGAAGAGGGGTGGGGTTATGGATATTGGGGAGGGTGTGTGCTTTGGTGAGTGCTGTGAAGTGTGTCAACCTGGCGATTCACAGACCTGTACCCCTGGGGATAAAAATATATGTTTATAAAAAAATAAATAAAATTAAAAAAAAATCCTCAACAAAATACTAGGAAATAGAACCCAATGACACATTAAAAAAATAATTCACCACACTCAAGTTGGATTTATTCCTGAAATGCAGGGGTGGTCTAATATTGATAAATCAATCAGTGTGATAAATCACATCAGTAAGAGAACGGATAAAAACAATATGAACATTACGAAGCATTTAACAAAGTACAACACCCTTCTTGATAAACACCCTCAATAAAATAGGTGTAGAGGAAACGTTCTTCAACATAATAAAGGCCATATATGAAAAACCCACAGCAAACATCACACTTAAGGGGAAAAAAAAAACAAGAGCTTTCTCCCTAAGATCAGGAAGAAGACAACACTGTCTACTCTCACCACTTTTATTCAACATAGTACTGGAAGTCTTAGCCACAGCAATTAGATGACAAAAGAAACATAAATATCCAAATTGGTAAGGAAGAAGTAAAACTTTCACTATTTCTGGATGACACGATATGTTTATATAGAAAACCTGAAATACTCCTCCCCAAAAAACTAGTGGAACTGATAAATAAACTTAATAAAGTCATAGGACACTAAAATCAATGTGCAGAATCTGTTGCATTTTTATACACTAATAATGAAGCAGCAGAAAGAGAAATTAAGAAAATAATCACATTTACAATTGCACCAAAACACAATAAGATAACTAGGAATTAACCTAACTGAAGAGGTAAAAGACCTGTTCTCTGAAAACTATAAAACGATGATGAAAGAAATTAAAGGTGACAGAAAGAAATGGAAAGATATTTCATGCTCATTTATTGGAAGAACAGATATTGTCAAAATATCTGTGTTACCCAAAGCAATCTATACTTTTAATGAAATTCCTATCAAAATACAAGTAACATTTTTCACAAACCTAGAATAAGCAATCCTAAAATTTGTACGGAATGACAAAAGACCCCAAGTAGTTAAAACAATTTTGAAGAAGAAAAGCAAACCTGAAGGTATCAAAATTCCAGACTTTAAGTTATATTACAAAGTGGTAGCAATCAATACAGTTTGGTACAGGCACAAAAATGGAAACATAAATCAATAGAACAGAAAAGAAAACCCAGAAGTAAACTAGTTAATCTTTAATAAAGATCAGTCAGTTAATCATTAACAAAGCAGGAAATAATATCGAATGTGAAGAAGGCAGTCTTTTCAACAAATGGTGTTGGAAGGGGGCCTCAGAGGCTCAGTCAAGTGTCCAAATTTAGGTTTTGGCTCAGGTCATGATATGATGGGTCATGAGATTGAGTCCCATTTTGGACTCCATGCTCAGTGGGGAGTCTGCTTGAAGATACTCTCCCTCTGCTCCTCCTCCACTCCCTCTTTCTTTCAAATAAATAAATATATTTTTTAAAAAAGCAGTGTTGGCAAAACTTGTCAGCTACATGCAAAAAATGAAACTACCACTTTCTTACACCATACACAAAAATAAATTCAAAATGGTTGAAAGACCTAAATGTAAGACTTGGAACTATTAAAATTCTAAAAGAGAGCACAGGCAGAAATATCCCTGACATTAGTCATAGTAACATTTTTTCTAGCTATGTCTTCTGAGGCAAGAGAAACAAAGACAAAAACATTGTTACTACATTAAAGTAAATAGTTTCTATACAGTGAGGGAAATGGTCAACCAAACTGAAAGGCAGTGTAATGAATGGAGGAAGATATTTGCAAATGACTTGTCTGATAATGGGCTCATATCTAAAATACATGGAGAAGTGATACAAATCAACAACCAAAAACAAATAATCCAATTTAAAAATAAGCAGAAGATATGAACAGAAATTTCTCTAAAAATACATCCAGAAGGCAAACACAAGAAAAGGCACCAAACATCATTTATCATCAGGGAAATGCAAATCAAAACTACAATGAAATTTCTCACACTTGTCAGAATGGCTAAAATAAAAAACACAAAAAACAATGCATTCACAAGGATGTGTAGAAAAGGAATTCTCCAGTTTTTGAGAATGCAAATGTGTACAGTCACTGGGGAAAATAGTATCAAAATTCCTTATAGAGTTAAAAAAAAAAACTACTGAACAATCCAGTAATCATATTACTGGGTATTTACCCCAAAACTCCAAAAACACTCATTCAAAGCAATATGCATACCTGTATTTTATAGCAACATTATTTACAATAGCTTAATTATGGAAGTGGCCCAAGTGCCCATCGATTGATGAATGGATAAAAAAGAAGTCGTGTATGTATACAATGGAATATTATTCAAACATATAATGAATGAAATCTTGCCTTTTGCAATGACATTGATGGAGCTAGTGCATATAATGCTAAGCAAAATAAGTCAGAGAAAAACAAATGCCATATGATTTTACTCTTATGTGGAATTTAAGAAACAAAGCAAAGAAGCAAGGGGAAAAAAAGAGAGAGAGACAAACCAAGAAACAGGCTCTTAATGGTATAGAGAACAATCTGATGTTTATCAGAGGGGAAGAGGGTGGGGAGATTTGTGGAATAGATCATAGGGATTAAGGAGGGTACTTGTGATCACCACAGGATGATGTTGGGGACTATTGAATCACTGCATCATACACCTGAAACTAACATAACACATATTTGAATTAAATTTTAAAATTTAAAAATCAGAAAAAGAAGTTTGGAAAGAGTTTATGCCATTTGTTTTCAAACTAAATATACATTACCCTATAACCAAAAGCAATTCCTCTCCTCAGCATTTATTTAAGAAAATGAAGACATAGGTTTACAAAACAAAAACTGTATAAGAATGCTGATAGTAGGTTTATTTACAGTTTCAAGAAACTAAAAATATCTCAGATGTCCACTAAAAAAAAATGTTTTAAAAATGTGATGTATTCATATATTCATATATTCATGCATACAGCTACTTGAATAAATCTCTAAAATATTTTGCTGCATGCAAGAAGGCCTATACAAAAGTGTAGACACCATATGATTCTGTTTATATTAAGTAAAGAACAAACGAAACTAAACCTTTGTGAAAAAACACCAGAAAAGCAATTGCTTCTCTAGGGTAAGGTGGGGAATACGTATAAAGCACTAGAGAGAGATTTCTTAGGGATAAAAAAAAAATGTTATTTTTTATAAGGATTTGGGGTACCAGTACCATCCCTGCACTGGGTAAGCAGGTCCCTCCCTCAGACTCCATACCTCAGTACACCCACACTTTGGGGTACCCTTTTAAAAATTATCTGGATACCATGGGTCTAGCTGTACCATCTGAGTAAGGTGATCCAAACCCCATTCTGCATCTGTGTTGAACTTTGTTTTTATTTGGTGGGTTTGTGGGGGGGGTTGGGGGATGGGGGAGAGGGGCTGTGCCTTACAATCCTCTACTGACACGTGAGATAGAATTGATAGCCCAACAGTCTCTTGTTGACTTGGACAATGTAATTCTCTTAAAGCCCTGTGGACCTGTAACAAGGTGTGCAAATTGTCCTACTTACCAGAGAGGTATTTCTTTCATATAATTGCATAAAATTGAACAGTTTGAATGTTTCAAACATAATGGTTTAGAATGATTAAATTTGTTTATAGAAAGGTGCCCCACAAATAATAATTACTACAGTCCCATACACCTCAGCTGTCCTTCTGGACATCACAGGTGCTCGCATTCATCAAACTCAGTTAATTCATAGTTAAAAGATATGAATAACATTATTTGTTGATTTTACATGAAAAGAAACCCAAACTTTTAAACAAATACCAGGCTCTAGTTAGTGCTATTCCTGTTAATTATTTAGAGTAAAGTGCACTAATAACTGAAAATTCCTTTGAGGTGCATTAAAAATGATGATGGAATTTTGGATAAATAAAAGGAAAATAGATGTATAGATATATTAATGTAGTGTGTTAATAGAAAGTGGTGGATATGAGTATTTATGGTAAAATTCTTTCAACTGTGCTCTATATTTGAAATTTTTCATTAAAAAAGTTAAAAATAATAATTATAATAAATATACATAAGGATTGAAAAACGTGAATGGAATAGGGATGGAAAAAGGAAGTAAAAGAAATTAAGATGTGTCCATTAAGTTCTGAGATGGGCAGAGTTTAAGATAAGCCCCAAGATTCCTGCTCCCTATTGTACACACCATGTATAAATTCTCCCCTGTAGTGTGGTGAGATCTGTAAATATAATGGTATATAATTTTTGGTATAAGAATACAGATTAGCTGAGTTTGAGTTAATTAAAAGATTATTCTGGGTGAGCCTGGACTAGTCAGATGAGGCTTAAAAGAACATGAAGAGTCAGAGAAAGGAGTTCTTGATGGCCCAGAAGGAAGCAAAGAGCCATATTATGAATTGTCTATGGGGCCATGTGGTAAGGAACTGCAACCTCTAGGATCTAAGTGTAGTATCTGGCTAAAAGCTAGCCTGGATCCAAACACTTTAATCATACAGTTACAAGGAAATGAATGCTACAATCAGTGAGTTTCAGTGGTTCCTGAACCTCAGCTGAGAATCGGAGCACCAACTGACACCTTGATTTCAGCTTGGCGAATCCCTGAAAAGAGGCCCCTCCTAACCCATACCCAGACATCTGACCTAATAAAATTATTAAATAGTATATGGTGTGGGTTTAAGGCACACATTTTTTGGTAATATGCTGCACAGAAATAGAAAACAAATACAGATGCCTATTGCTATTAGAGTGTCCCTGCTCCAAAGCCATCTCAATGGACGGTTAGGTTGGTTTCTTTTGTTTGTTTGTTTGTTTTGTTTTGTTTTGTTTTTGTTTTTGTTTTTTGTTTTTTTATTAAATCAATTTATTTATTTTCAGAAAAACAGTATTCATTATTTTTTCACCACACCCAGTGCTCCATGCAATCCGTGCCCTCTATAATACCCACCACCTGGTACCCCAACCTCCCACCCCCCCGCCACTTCAAACCCCTCAGATTGTTTTTCAGAGTCCATAGTCTTTCATGTTCACCTCCCCTTCCAATTTCCCTCAACTCCCTTCTCCTCTCTAACTCCCCATGTCCTCCATGCTATTTGTTATGCTCCACAAATAAGTGAAACCATATGATAATTAACTCTCTCTGCTTGACTTATTTCACTCAGCATAATCTCTTCCAGTCCCGTCCACGTTGCTACTAAAGTGGGGTATTCATCCTTTCTGATGGAGGCATAATACTCCATAGTGTATATGGACCATATCTTCCTTATCCATTCGTCCATTGAAGGGCATCTTGGTTCTTTCCACAGTTTGGCGACTGTGGCCATTGCTGCTATAAAGATTGGGGTACAGATGGCCCTTCTTTTCACGACATCTGTATCTTTGGGGTAATTACCCAGGAGTGCAATTGCACGGTCATAGGGAAGTTCTACTTTTAATTTCTTGAGGAATCTCCACACTGTTCTCCAAAGAGGCTGCACCAACTTGCATTCCCACCAACAGTGTAAGAAGGTTCCCCTTTCTCCACATCCCCTCCAACACATGGCGTTTCCTGTCTTGTTAATTTTGGCCAAACTAACTGGTGTAAGGTGATATCTCAATGTGATTTTAATTTGAATCTCCCTGAGGGCTAGTGATGATGAACATTTTTTCACGTGTCTGATAGCCATTTGTATGTCTTGATTGGAGAAGTGTCTGTTCATATCATCTGCCCATTTTTTGATATGTTTGCCTGTTTCATGTGTGTTGAGTTTGAGGAGTTCATTATAGATCCTGGATATCAACACACA